>NC_091375.1:150000-192500 GCF_038502225.1 Cherax quadricarinatus
ATGCTAGAGAGTGTATTGAATCTTTCCCTTGAAGATGGACAGTGGTTGCAAGCCTCACTTCCGGTCAGGCTTGGGGGGCTGGGAGTACACAGATCCTCCCAGACTGCTCTACCAGCTTTCCTATCCTCTTCCATAGCATCAAACGAGTTGATAAGACAAATTCTTCCTGATAACCTCAGTGACTCAGCAGTAATACAGGACCCTAGCTATGCCAGTGCCATCACCGAATGGGAGACTCTTGCTGCTCCAGCACCAAACCCTGGTGCAGCACTGGCTCACAAACAGTCAAGCTGGGATGGCCCAATCGCTGAAAAGGTGCTTGCCAACATGCTCAGGGCTGCAACATCAGATAGGGAAACTGCCCGTCTCCAGGCTGTGAACGCACATCACTCCGGGGACTTCCTCCAAACAGTTCCCATATCGACAAGGGGAACGCGACTCGACCCTAAGACCCTCTGTATTGCAGTGGCTTTGCATATTGCTGCCCCAATTCACACAGAATATACGTGTATTTGCAACGAAGCACAAGCAGACCAATACGGTCTACATGGTCTTAAATGTTCCAAAACCAAGGGCTGGCATGCAAGACACAATGAGGTCGACGACATCATAAAGAGAACCCTTGCTACAGCTGGATGCCCAGCCGAGAGGGAGCCCAGATCACCAGCAGCCAGCAATACCCACAACCCAGCAAACTGCCCTGACGGGATCACCATTTATCCTTGGAAGAATGGCAAGCTCTTAGCATGGGACTATACCTGTGTGTCCACACTGGCTGACACCTATATCCATCACAGTGTCGGGAAACAGGGAGAAGCTGCTGACTACAGGGAGGAGTACAAGATCAGCAAGTACAGGGACATAAGCCAACAGTATCACTTTGTCCCATTGGGATCAAAGACCTTGGGATCATGGGGGAAAAATGCCACATGTTTCCTTAAAGAATTGGGTTCCAGACTCATCGACACCACCAGGGACCCAAGGGCAGCCACTTTCATGTTCCAGCACCTCAGCGTGGCCATCCAGAGGGAAAATGCTTGCTGCATACTTGGCTCACGTCCGGCTTCGGAGGAGCTGGAGGAAATTTATGATCTTTAACACATTGTATCACTGTATTCATGTTTGTGTTTTCTGTAAATGTATTCTGTTTATTAATAAATGTTCACATAGAATATAAAATATAAGGGGTGGTAGGGGAAGAAAATATTCAAACAGCTCCAGGGAGAGCCTTGAGTTTTCCCTGAGGTACGTTTATTGTCTTCCCTGAGGATGAGGGTCCCCAGTCCAGATATAGAGGTGGTACTTCCCTATATATATATATATATATATATATATATATATATATATATATATATATATATATATATATATATATATATATATATATATATATGTGTGTGTGTGTGTGTGTGTGTGTATATATATATATATATATGTATATAAATATTTTATTTATATATGAATATATACATATATATTATATAATGTATATATATATATATATATATATATATATATATATATATATATATATATATATATATATATATATATATATATATATACATATATATATATACACACACACACACACACACACACATATATATATATATATATATATATATATATATATATATATATATATATATATATATATATATATATATATATATATATATATATTAGTGCCGAATAACATCAAAAGAAACCTCTATACAGCTAGATGCCCAGGAATAAGGGAGCCACTGCAACTATACAGATATGATGGCAACCAAAAGCATCCAGATGGCATCACCCCTCAAGCCTGGACAGACGGCAAGCAGGTGGTGTGGGACTACACATGTGCATCTACCTTGGTTGATACCTATCTCAAATACATCAGGGAGGAAGGAGGGGCAGCTGCCAGCTTCAGGGAGTCCCGAAAGTCACTCGGCCACCGCCACTCGACCACCGCCACTCGACCACCGCCACTCGACCACCGCCACTCGGCCACCGCCACTCAACGACTATCATGTAATGACCAACTCAGATCAAAATTGGTATTAAATACACACAAATACGGAAATTATAAACAAGTATAACACTAACTTATTTATTCAGGAAACGTTTCGCTCACTGGGAGCTTCGTCAATAGACTGGATTGACGTTTCGTACACAGTGGGAGCTCCCAGCGTGCGAAACCAACGTATAGTTGCTTTGTAAATAAGGCGCTTCACTACAGCCTTATTTACAAACCAAGATAACTGGCGTTCCTTGCACTGCATCAGTGTAAAGTTGCAGAGGGATGCAACACAACGACACCAAGTTGTGACACTTTCTGCAAGTTATGTCAGTCGGGCTCAAAACCTCATTAAAACCTGTTTTTAAAACAATGTGAACACGAACACTCGCGTGAAAAACAAAAATTTATACCCAGAGTTTTGTTTGAGGTAACTTGACTTTATGATGGTTTATTGTGTATGTGTTGGTCTATATGTGTGTGTGGTCTATATGTCTGTGTGGTCTATATGTCTGTGTGGTCTATACGTCTGTGTGATGGTCTGTATGCCTGCATGTTTCTGTGTACATGCCTATGTGCTGATCTACATACCTGTGTGTCTGGCTACATGTGTGTTTATGTACATTTCTATACTTACCTATTTTTGGTTGCAGAGGTTGAGTCACAGCTCCTGGCCCCGTCTCTTCGCTAGTCGCTACTGGGTCCACTCTCCCCCTGCTATCGTATCTCTTCTTAAAACTATGTATGGATACGGCCTCCACTATCCAGATTGTTCCACTTCTTGACAACTCTATTAAATACTCATCTGAGTCTTCAGCTTCCAGTTGTGGCTCCTTGTTAGTGTGTCCTGTCTCTGATGTATCCTGTCCCAATCCATCTTGTCAATTTCTCTCAGTATATTTTATATGTCGTTATCATGACCTCCCTTTCCCTACCGTCTTCGAGTGTTGTCAGGTCGAGTTCCCTTAACCATTCCTCGTAGGACAAGCTCCCTAGCTCCGGGACTAGTGTCGTTGCAAACATTTGCTTGACTAGGTGTGGGTTCCAAACTGGTGCTGCATACTCCAATGTGAGCCTGACGTACACGGTGTACAGAGTCTTCAACGAGTCCTTCCTGAGGTGTCGAAACGCTATTCTTAGGTTTGTCAGGCGCCCATATGCTGCAGCAGTTATGTGGTTGATGTCCACCTCAGGACATGTGCTCGGTATTATACTCGCCCAAAAATCCTTTTCCTTGAGTGAGGTTTGTAGTTTCTGGCCCCCTAGCCTGTACACCGTGTGCAGTCTTCTTTGACATTCCCTAATCTTCATGACTTTGAACTTGGTGGGGTTAAACTCCAGGAGGCAGTTGCTGGACCAGGCCTCCAGCCTGTCCAGATCCAGTTGTAGTCCTACTTGATCCTCATCCGTTTGGTTTATTTGCATTAGCTTCACATCGTCTGCAAACAAGGACACCTCTGAATCTGTCTTTTCCGTCATGTCAATCACATATACCAGAAACAGCACCTGACCTAGGAATGACCCCTGTGGAGTCCTCGTCACAGTCACTCAGTAACACCTCGTCACGTACCATGACTCCTTGTTTCTGTCCTGTCAGTTATTCTCTGATCCACTGCTGCCTCTGCTGTTGTACCTGCCTGGTCCTCCAGCTTTTGCACTAATCTCCTGTGCGGAACTGTGTCAAAAGCCTTCTTACAATACAACTTCAACCAGAACAATGGCTTCTATAACATAGCTGAACCACTTGCCAAGAAACGTCTTCATCGCTCTCCCACAAAAGAACATAGGAATGGGAGAACGCTGCAGAAGGTCTGCTCACAAACTTATCCAATCTCCCTTCCAAGCTACCCAAGATTTTAGACTTTATAACCCCACTCGGTAGATCATCACATGCAGCATTCTCCACCTGACCCAGCATTCTGAACCTGACTATTAATACTCACGTACCTTCCACCCCAGGTAGATCTGTTTGTGACTTGAAAAAGCCCACTGTGTGGGCGAAACGTTGTCAATAAAGGATCACATTATACTGCATGTGTGTTTATATATCCATTGTATCGGTATTTTATACCATTTATTTCCATGTCATTCTCGTATTGCCGCTGGGCCTCTCTCCTTATCTATGCATATTTGTTCCTGGCTCTTCAACTGATTTCCTTATTTTCCTGGGTACTTTGTCTTCTACACATTTTCCATTCTCAATCACACTTAGTTTTGCCTTCTCTACATCTTTGTGTGAAGCAAGGGCTCTTATTGGTCTTATCATAATTTCTGTTGCTCTTTGGTATGAACCTCTTCTCTGCCTCCTTGCATTTTGTTGTCACATATTCCATCATTTCATTTATTGATTTTTCCCCATCAGTTCTCTTTCCCACTGAACTTCATACAGAAAATTTCTCATGCCTGTGTAGTCTCTTCTTTTGTACCCTGGCTTCTCCCGCCATACTCGTCCTGCTTCCCTCTCCACTTGTAACTGTACTATGTATTCGAAGCTCAGGACCACATGATTACTAGCTCCGAGGGGTCTTATGTGATGTTCTCAATGTCTGAACTGCTAAAGGTGACTATTAGGTCCAGTCTTGCTGGTTCATCCTCTTCTCTTTCTTTCTGGTAGTGCCCCTAACATGTTGATATATGAGGTTTCCAGTACCACCATCATCATCTAAGCCCTCCACATTTCTGGTCCCCCATGTGGCTGTAGGTTTTCCCAGTCCATCTCCTTATGATTGAAATCACCCACAACTAGTAATTTTGCCCTGCCTATATGGGCAGGGTCTCCTGTTATTTTGTGGAGGGTTATATATTACTGCAATCACCACCTTGGGATTCCCCAGTCTGAGGTGTTCCTACTGTGTAGTGCCTTGCTTCCCTTCTGTCCCCTTCTTCCACTGGTTTCTGATGAGCAGTGCAACCCCTCTACCCCCCAATTTTCCCTCTATCTTTCCTCAGGGTCTGATATCCAGTTGGAAAGATTACATCTGTTATCATTCCCACGAGCTTGGTTTGAGAGTTCTAAGTGTCTGAAGATGCCTCCATGTTTCTTTCATGCCACTCCTCACACTTATTCGTCATTCCGTCTGCGATGGTGTACCATACCTTGAGCTTCTTTTCCAACTCTATTCTAGGCGGTATGTGGGAGGGATGGAAGTAGTGGGAAACCTGGCAGGGTACTATGGGAGGCTGCTGTGTAGGTGGGATTTGTGCTGGGGGAGTGGGTGCTGTGAGTGTGGTTTGTTTTGGGTTAATTTGTCCGTTGCGGCGTTCTGTGGTTGGTTGTACTTGCTGCTACTCTCTGACTCTAGCCTTGGCGTCTCTGCAAACTCTCCTCTATCCTATCCTGTGTGTTTCTCCACATGCTTATGTGTTTGTCTACATACCTGTGTGTTTGTACATAGGATTGTTGTTTGTCCACATGCTTGTGTGTTTGTCCACATGTTTGTGTGCTTGTGTACGTGTTTGTCTACATACCTGTGTATTTGCTTCCTTGCCAAACTTCCTCCATGAAGCAAAGCAGAATGTTTGATTCTTGCTGTCTTAAGCATAGACAACAATGTACACTATCTTTACCATGGTAATAAAGTGGGAGCAGGATTTTACTTAATTGTCCTGCTAAGGTAAGAGATGGACTGTCTCTTAGTAAACTATGCAACACTGCACTCTTGCAAGGAGCGGCGGTCGCTTGACCATGTCACATACTCGTACTGCATCTGGGATCAATTACTTGCTGTAGCAGTAAACAAGATGTCTGCCCCTTCTGAGAGGGCTGGGCTGAGCCCTCAGGGCTGAAAGGGGCTGATACCCCCCTCCTGGAGAAAATTTCTCCACATACACCAGGTGACATACACCGAGTGGCATACACCGAGTGGCATACACCGAGTGGCATACACAGTGACATACACCGAGTGTCATACACAGTGACATACACCGAGTGGCATGCACCATGTGGCATGCACCGAGTGTCATACACAGTGACATACACCGAGTGATATACACCAAGTGGCATGCACCGAGTGTCATACACCGAGTGTCATACACCGTGTGGCATACACCGTGTGGCAGTGACATACACCGTGTGGCAGTGACATATATCGTGTGGCATACACCGTGTGGCATACACCGTGTGGCATACGAGTAACATACAACGTGTGGCATACACCTTGTGGCATGCACCGTGTGGCATACAACGTGTGGCATACACCGTGTGGCATACACCGTGTGGCAGTGACATACACCGTGTGGCAGTGACATATATCGTGTGGCATACACCGTGTGGCATACACCGTGTGGCATACGAGTAACATACAACGTGTGGCATACACCTTGTGGCATGCACCGTGTGGCATACAACGTGTGGCATACACCGAGTGCCACACACCGAGTGCCACACACCGAGTGCCACACACCGAGTGCCACACACCGGGTGCCACACACCGGGTGCCACACACCGGGTGCCACACACCGGGTGCCACACAGCAAGTGTCACACACCTTTAGGTGAGTATATATCCTGTGACTCTTATATCTCATATTTACAACTAAAATTCTGCTGCAGATTCTGAATAATGTAAGAGTCATCACTATCGTTGACCGGAGTCATCACTATCGTTGACCGGAGTCATCACTATCGTTGACCGGAGTCATCACTATCGTTGACCGGAGTCATCACTATCGTTGACCGGAGTCATCACTATCGTTGACCGGAGTCATCACTATCGTTGACCGGAGTCATCACAATCGTTGACCGGAGTCATCACAATCGTTGACCGGAGTCATCAACGGTATCAATAACACCTGTGTTATTAACAATCACTGACGTTATTTATGTAAGTTTTTCAGAACTGTTTATTCACAGCTACTAATGTATTTTTATTATGAATTTCTTCAAGCTGTTATAGTAATATTTTGAATATTATGATTATATTAATTAATTATGATTATATTAATTAAGGGAGTCGTTAATATATACGGGTCGTACAACGCTCAAGAAATGAAGGATAATCAAGTTTGATCCGTGAATAAGGTGGGCTGTTCCAATTCCTCGGATCATGAGCCCTTCACTACCATCTAAGTACTTTTCAAAGATGTGGTTTACAAAATTATCTTCAGTTTATAAGAAAAGTCAGCCAAATCACCAATGTTTCGGTCTCACACGACCACAAATATATACGAACTGACGTAATGTACCCTCCCTGCATACTAATTATTTTTTGGTCAAGGAACTCGTAGAACCAGTTCCGTAGAACCCAGGTAGAGTATATTTCCCTAATTATTATTATTATAATCAAAAAGAAGCGCTAAGGCACAAGGGCTATACAGCAATATTTCCCTAAGATATTGGTGTATATACACAAAGTTATGGTAACTGGCAGCTCAGTGGTTCCATCACTAACTCAATCCTGACGGGGATGTGTTGGATGCTGTAAAGGGATGAGACGTTGGATACATCTGTTTACACCTGTTCTGTGGTTCTGTTTGTCCAGCTCCGGTAAAGTTATGAATACTTTATGACGTAATGACTGTCAGGGATGCAACGTATTGATCCACGATATGAGTAGTTATTGCGACCTCAGAGATAGGACGCCATAAATATTATGCAAATATGGCTTTTTCATATAATTTTGTATTGCTGAAATTTTAGTTAATAGCTAAAACGAAAATTTTATGCTTTATATTAATATTTGACTTATATTATTAGCATATGTACGTAGGTTGTGCTCGCTGTGGCAGAGTAACTGGATGTTTTAACTGCCGGTCCCCTCTCTCTCTCTCTCTCTCTCTCTCTCTTTCTCTCTCTCTCTCTCTCTCTCTCTCTCTCTCTCTCTCTCTCTCTCTCTCTCTCTCTCTCTCTCTCTCTCTCTCTCTCTCTCTCTCTCTCTCTCTCTCTCTCTCTCTCTCTCTTTCTCTCTCTCTCTCTCTCTCTCTCTCTCTCTCTCTCTCTCTCTGCTCCTGATAGTGGAGACATCTTCATCTCTGCTCTGTCTGGGAGAATGCTGTTCACTTCAGTTTGTGAGATATACACTGTTTTTGGTACTGTCTCCGATGGTGAGCCGGAACATACATGTTGACTGGGCAACTAAGTCCACAGAGCATTATTCAAACTGGACAGATTCCTCAAACCAGTTCCTGATCAGCCGGGCTGTGGTGCATACGTTGGCCCACCACCACAATATATACAAACATACACACAATGAACAAAGTCAGATATACATTATGAACTTAACCAGCTGATAGGGTCGAGGAGGCTTGGTTAATGCCGTTCAAAGCCTCTTGACCACACGAGGATTATTATAATCATGGGGGAGCGCTAAACCTGTAAGGATTATACAGCGCCAGTGGGGGGGATGGAAGGTATTTAGGCACAATTCAGGGAGCCGGAGCACAGATCCAGTTCCCTAGATCAAGAGCCCCTCACCAGCGTCAAGGAACCCCCCTTGAGGGGCATGAGGATTAGGTTGCATATATCCTCATCACCAAATAAAATCACTTTAATTCTTGAAAACAAAGATTAAACTATCAGCATATACATACATATATTCTGACACACACACACACACACACACACACACTAGGGGCCAGGAGCTCGGACTCGACCCCCGCAACCTCAACTAGGTGAGTACACACACACACACACACACACACACACACACACACACACACACACACACACACTAGGTGTACTAGAGAATGGAAAAGGTACAGAAGACAGAGAAATCAGAAAAATAGAGAGATTAGCCGAAGAGCCAGAAACGAATATGCACAGATAAGAAGGGAGGCTCAGCGACAATACGAAAATGACATAGCATCGAAAGTCAAGACTGACCCAAAGCTGTTGTATAGCCACATCAGGAGGAAAACAACAGTCAAGGACCAGGTAATCAGACTGAGGAAGGGTGATGGGGAGTTCACAAGAAACGACCGAGAGGTATGTCAGGAGCTCAACACGAGATTTAAAGAAATATTTACAGTGGAAACCAATAGGACTCCAGGAAATCAGAACAGGGGGGTACACCAGCAAGTGCTGGATGAGGTACATATAACCAAGGAGGAGGTGAAGAAGCTGCTATGTGAACTTGAAACCTCAAAGGCGGTGGGACCAGACATCTCTCCGTGGGTCCTTAAAGAGGGAGCAGAGATACTGTGTGTGCCATTAACAAAGATCTTCAACACATCAATTGAAACTGGGCAACTCCCCGAGGTATGGAAGATGGCAAATGTAGTCCCAATTTTTAAAAAGGGAGACAGACATGAGGCACTAAACTACAGACCTGTATCACTAACGTGTATAGTATGCAAGGTCATGGAGAAGATCATCAGGAGGAGAGTGGTGGAGCACCTGGAAAGAAACAAGTGTATAATTGACAACCAGCACGGTTTCAGGGAAGGAAAATCCTGTCACAAACCTATTAGAGTTTTATGACAAGGTTACAGAAGTAAGACAAGAGAGAGGTGGATCGACTGCATTTTTTGGACTGCAAGAAGGCCTTCGACACAGTTCCTCACAAGAGGTTACTGCAAAAGCTAGAGGATCAGGCACACATAACAGGAAAGGCACTGCAATGGATCAGAGAATACCTGACAGGGAGGCAACAACGAGTCATGGTACGTGACGAGGTGTCAGAGTGGGCGCCTGTGACAAGCGGGGTCCCACAGGGGTCAGTCCTAGGACCTGTGCTGTTTTTGGTATATGTGAATGACATAACGGAAGGGATAGACTCAGAAGTGTCCTTGTTTGCGGACGATGTGAAGTTGAGAAGAATCAAATCGGATGAGGATCAGGCAGGACTACAAATAGACCTGGACAGGCTACAAGCCTGGTACAGCAACTGGCTCCTTGAGTTTAACCCTGCCAAATGCAAAGTCATGAAGATTGGGGAAGGGCAAAGAAGACCGCAGACACAATATAGTCTAGATGGCCAAAGACTGCAAACTTCCCTCAAGAAAAAAGATCTGGGGGTGAGTATAACACCGAGCATATCTCCTGAGGTGCACATCAATCAGATAACTGCTGCAGCATACGGGCGCCTGGTAAACCTACGGATAGCGTTCCGATGCCTCAGTAAGGAATCGTTCAAGACTCTGTACACCAATTACGTCAGGCCCATACTGGAGTATGCAGCACTAGTTTGGAATCCACACCTAGTCAAGCCCGTCAAGAAATTAGAGAAAGTGCAAAAGTTTGCAACAAGACTAGTCCCAGAGCTAACGGGATTGTCCTACGAAGAAAGGTTGAGGGAAATCGGCCTGACGACACTGGAGGACAGGAGGGTCAGGGGAGACATGATAACGACATATAAAATACTGCGCGGAATAGACAAGGTGAACAAAGACGGGATGTTCCAGAGATGGGACACAGAAACAAGAAGTCACATTTGGAAGTTGAAGACTCAGATGAATCAAAGAGATGTTAGGAAGTATTTCTTCAGTCATAGAGCAGTCAGGCCGTGGAATAGCCTAGAAAGTGACGTAGTGGAGGCGGGAACCATACATAGTTTTAAGGCGAGGTATGATAAAGCTCATGGGGCAGGGAGAGAGAGGACCTAGTAGCAATCAGCGAAGAGGCGGGGCTAGGAGCTATGAATCGACCCCTGCAACCACAAATAGGTGAGTACAGGCATAGACAGTGGACCTAGTAGCGACCAGTGAAGAGGCGGGGCCAGGAGCTGTGAATCGACCCGTGCAGCCACAACTAGGTGAGTACACAGTGTATATCCTGGATGGTAGTTAGAACGCTCCACCAATCAGGTAACTGCCTCAACTCTCCTGTATACAACTAGACAGGCCGTCCTAAACACACATGGTTGAGCAGACCAGATGGGGTCGTCAGCTAACTAATGGATGACTCTGGCCAACATTGCTTTAAGCTGGCTAAGATGACAGCGGGATCGTGGTTTTGTATAGTCTGCGTCGAATACACAGGAAGAACCCGATAACAAACGAGCTTAGTTAGCTGAAGTGGTACACATACACGCTAATGCACTTAATTCATGCAAGTGGCGGCGGTGGAGATTGTGGAGGCGGAGGCGCATGCGGCGTCGACCGGGGAGGGGAACGTACCTGCCGTATATCTGGATTATTATTATAATCAAGGGGGAAACGCTAAACCCGGAGGATTATACAGCGCCTGGGGGGGGGATGTGGAAGGCATTCAGGCTTAATTCGGGGAACTGGAGCACAGATCCAATTCCCTAAATCAAGAGCCCCTCACCAACATCAAGGAACCTTCCTTGAGGGGCGTATACCTGGAGTGTTCCGGGGAAGGGAAGCGGCGAGGATGGAATGGAGATTCAGAAGGTAGTTTTGGGTTGTAGACGACACTGACGGTGTTAATTCCTAGAAGCACGAAGAAAAAACTTTTTCATTCACCCACGAATGGGAAGAACAAGTAGATACCAATATTAGACGAAATAATTAAGGAGATGGTAAGGAACGCAAAAAAAAAAAAAAAAATATGAAGGGTTGGTCAGTGTTGATCCACCAGGAGGCCTGGTCAAGACCTGGACCACGGGGGCGTTGACCCCCGGAACACCCTCCAGGTAGAAGGAGGAAGAGAGGATATCTTCCGTGATAGTCTTCGGTGTAGCAGAATGAGAGATACACAAGCCAAGTAACAAGGGAAGGGACGAGAAATGATAGACAGCTACATCAGTGAGCCAGCAAATGTAGCAGTAATTTAAAATGAGGAGAGTTTTACAAGGAGCAAGGTACATGTAGTATAACCTCGGGAAAGTATATTTAACAAGGTACATGGTGTAGTATAACCTCGGGAAAGTATACTTAACAAGGTACATGGTGTAGTATAACCTCGGGAAAGTATACTTAACAAGGTACATGGTGTAGTATAACCTCGGGAAAGTATACTTAACAAGAAGCTTACCACAAACAAAAGTGTTTTGCAAGAATAACAAAGCAAAATGAGATCAGAGAAGTATTGATAGTTAATTCTAGAGGAGAACCAGTAATTAACCTGGTGACTGGAGGTGAAGAGAGACCAACAACAAGCGTGCTGGAGCATGGAAAAAGTTTAGAAGGCAAAGAACTCAAGAAAACAAGTTGAGCCAAAGAACTAGAAACGAATATGTCAGAAAAGTGGCAGATGCAGTTCAATGTAGATAAATGCAAGGTTCTGAAGCTCGGGAGTGTCCATAACCCTAGCACTTATAAGTTAAATAATGTAGAACTTAACCATACAGATTGCGAAAAGGACTTGGGGGTTATGGTAAGCAGCAACCTTAAACCAAGACAGCAATGCCTAAGCGTACGTAATAAGGCAAATAGATTACTGGGATTTATATCAAGAAGTGTAAGCAACAGAAGTCCAGAGGTCATACTGCAGCTTTATACATCATTAGTAAGGCCTCACCTAGATTATGCAGCTCAATTCTGGTCTCCATATTACAGAATGGACATAAATTCGTTAGAAAACATTCAGCGTAGGATGACTAAATTAATACATTGCATTAGAAATCTTCCTTATGAAGAAAGATTGAAGACTCTTAAGTTACATTCACTTGTTAGACGAAGAATGAGGGGAGACCTGATCGAAGTGTATAAGTGGAAGAAAGGTATTAATAAAGGGGATATTAACAAGGTCTTGAGGATATCTCTCCAAGAGAGAACCCGCAGTAATGGATTTAAATTAGATAAGTTTAGATTTAGAAAGGACATAGGAAAGTATTGGTTTGGAAATAGGGTAGTTGATGAGTGGAACAGTCTACCTAGTTGGGTTATTGAGGCTGGGACTTTGGGTAGTTTCAAATTTAGGTTGGATAAGTACATGAGTGGGAGGGGTTGGATTTGAGTGGGACTTGCACATCAGAGCTTATTTCTTGGGTAGCATTGAAAATTGGGTTGGTCAAATGTTTGTTAGTGGGATGAATTGTAAAGGACCTGCCTAGTATGGGCCAACAGGCCTGCTGCAGTGTTCCTCCTTTCTTATGTTCTTATGTTCTTATGTAAAAAAACCGAAGGGAAGTTCAGTATTGGGCGGAGTGAGACTTGTGGTAAAGTGTCTTTAATTTCACTAACTTTTTTCACCTAACATCAAGAAGTGTTGACGAGCAAGTATTCCATTTTTTGGTAAAGGACAAAAGAAATTTTAAGATCAAATCTTTTTTTTTTTTTTGTACTGTAATTTATGCCAGTTTATCATTTATATTTTAATGAAAAATTCAAATTCCCTGATAATATTTAGTAAAGAGAAAATATGGCGAACAATCAATGTTTTGTAATTTTAAATGAAATAAGTAAGTTTATTCAGGTATACACAAATACAATTACATAATTATACATAGCAGAATATATGTAGAGAACCCAGGACAACCCAAAAAAATCAGATACAGTGACTTATTTCTATTGGGGTTCTTTGATATCGAACTATTTTACCTCTAAAATGCAGTTCTGAGAGTTGTGGGTTGTGTCACTAGGAAAGATGTTAAGTAAATGGCCTAGAAAACCGATAAGTTGAAAAATAAGACTTGTGCAACGTTTTGGAATCTTTATTAAGGAACGTTTCACCAGCCAGTGGCTTCTTCAGTCCATGACAGAAGAAAGGTGGAGGTGAAGAACTTAAGATCAATGGAGTTAGTCACACTACTGGTTTTTAGGGTTTTAATTCTCCGTGGTTAATAAATAGGAATATAGATTTAATATTTAACAGACACACAATGAACAATGAGACGAAGAGTCTCTAACCTGAGTGGGACTGAATCACATGACTTTAGTGAGGTAGTTTCCCTTCACTCACACCACTCATGACCCCTGAAGACCATCAGTATTCATTGTACAGTTACTACTAGCACCCCCATCCCCAACCTTATTACTGTGATAAATGGCCTTCAGAACCGACATGTTGAAGATTGAGACACTTATGCACATATGGGAATCTGTCACATTTGCTAGACACTTGTCCAGCCTTTGGACAAAGATCTACTTACACTAGTGGAATTTTCCACTATGGTCCCGCCACCTCCTGCTTCCACTCACCTGACTACAGTATATAAGCCACCTCTCCAGCCATATGCTGTACTTTCCACAAGAGTGATGGACTGAGCACATCAATTCCAGGCTGAGAGACTGATTACCTCCAACTCTTCCACTCCTTACCCCTTTCTGCTTTGTATTGGACTGATGAAATCACTGTGTGGCGAAACGTTTCCTTAATAAAAATTCCCATACGTTGCATAAGTGTCTCAACCTTACAAATATTAGCACTTGCAACAACCACACCCAGGACATCTATGTCCTATCATCGTTGCAAGCAGTTCACCTCATACATCAACATCCACTAACCATGCCTCATGCCAGCTTGAATCATCTGCTCAACCAGAGGTATTAGGTACATCCCCTACTGTTCTATCTTAACCCCACACTCCAACTTTTAAATGTCTCTACCTGATTCTTGCCAGAGAGAGAATTGCTCCCCGAGGCCCCATAATCCTTCCAGACCCACCAACCATGGACAGACCCATCTATCTGTCCCTCTTCCTCACCAAGTGGAGAACAGATAAACAAATATGGGCTTAGAGAAAGAAGAATAAAGATATGACACACATTGATGGAAATGAAAATAAAAGCTGGCAGAAGATGAGAAAGTTGCAAGTACATCCAAAGATATTATTATTATTATAAATAACAGGAGAGTGATACACATGCTTGATGAAGCAGCGCAAACAGCGATTAGAACAAAGACAAACCTTTTAATGTTAAATCAAAGACAAACCTTTTAATGTTAAATCAAAGACAAACCTTTTAATATTAAATCAAAGACAAACCTTTTAATAATATTAGATCAAAGACAAACCTTTTAATAATATTAGATCAAAGACAAACCTTTTAATAATATTAGATCAAAGACAAACCTTTTAATAATATTAGATCAAAGACAAACCTTTTAATAATATTAGATCAAAGACAAACCTTTTAATAATATTAGATCAAAGACAAACCCTTTAATATTATTAGATCAAAGAAACCTTTTAATAATATTAGATCAAAGACAAACCATTTAATAATATTAGAGCAAAGACAAATCTTTTAATAATATTAGAGCAAAGACAAACCTTTTAATAATATTAGATCAAAGACAAACCTTTTAATAATATTAGATCAAAGACAAACCTTTTAATAAGAGTCGACTTTAATCTTATAGAAAACGAGTGAGAATAAAAATCAGAAGGAACTAGAAACGTGGAGAGAATAAACAGTGGCGAGAGTAATATTAAACTTGACGAGCCAGGACGTTAATTAAAGTTACCACAGCGATACAAGGAGACCATGAACCAGCAAGTCTTCATTCCTACAAAAGTCTAAGAAACCATTGGGAGTCAGCAACCACAATGTCGTCTCGTATGACTACTTACAGAGAAGTAAAAGAGGTAAGATGCAAGGAAAACTAGATTAAGGGAAAGAATTTCACGCTAAGACGGAGGAATTCTTGAATAAGTGTGCAATGGAAGAGATGTGGAAGGCAAGACAATACGCAAGATGGCGCATGTGTAGAAGATTCAAGGAAGAGGCCAATGGAAGGTGGTTAATAACAAAGCCTATTGAAAATTAAAGCTATAAAGAACTGGAAGGGGCATCTGAGGAAATCAGCTACCATGAAAGCAGCTAATTGGCCGAGACAAGATATCGCCCTGGGTATTATCAGCACCAGCAGCAATAGCAGTAATAGCGAGTAATCCCCTAGCAAGGATTACAACAGTGAGGCAACTGCTGGGTAACTAGATAAATAAAACCTAAATTTAATAAGTGACGTTCAAGATATACATTTTTAAGTACTGTAATTTTTTTCATGTCGGAGATTAAACCTTCCCTTCCCCATCCTTCCCTTCCCCATCCTTCCCTTCCCCATCCTCCCCTTCCCCATCCTCCCCTTCCCCATCCTCCCCTTCCCCATCCTCCCCTTCCCCATCCTCCCCTCCCCCATCCTCCCCTTCCCCATCCTTCCCTTCCCCATCCTCCCCTTCCCCATCCTTCCCTTCCCCATCCTCCCCTTCTCCATCCTTCCCTTCCCCATCCTCCCCTTCCCCATCCTTCCCTTCCCCATCCTCCCCTTCCCCATCCTTCCCTTCCACATCCTCCCCTTCCCCATCCTCCCCTCCCCCATCCAGCTTGACAAGGTAGTTATACCACTCTTGCCACGTCAGTTTAATGCATAGCTGGAAAATTACTTGTATATTTACAATATACAACAGCGAATAGAGTGAGCAATATAGACCAGTTTTATTAACTAGCGTACTAGATAATTTAACAAGAGGGCAGCACCTAGAAATATAATTAAAAAATCAACACCAGGCATAGCTTGAGATAGATAGATAGATAGATAGATAGATAGATAGATAGATAGAGAGAGAGAGAGAGAGCCTTCAACACAGGAGGGATGTGGGTGGCCTTACTGTCATGTACAACACCAACATTGTCAAAGTACCACACTTGGCTCCACTTCGAGGATAGCGAGAAGCCAGCTTCTATACCACAAGACGGGCAGAAAGAAGCAATTTCACTCTGGCTGTACCCTTCTCCAGAACATCACTCCATCTGAGATCATATATACCCAGGATGACTCGAGTATGGAACACATTCGTACAGCATTATGATGTCAACGAGATAAAGTCAGTTGATCAAATGAAAATGCTGGCCCACAGATGGCTCCAACTTCAACCTGTTCCCTACTTGATGATAAATTAGACACATGTGCAACACTTGTGTATCTTTAATGAGGAAACGTTTCGCCACACAGTGGCTTCATCAGTCCATACAAAGGAGAATGGTGAAGAACAGGAGTAGTTTGAGGTAATCAGTCCCTCAGCCTTGAGTCGATGTAATCAGTCCATCAATCTTGGAAAGAATACAGTATATGTGCGAAGATGTAGCTTATATACTGTAGGCAGGATAGGTGCAGCAGTCGTAGGTAGTATCACATTTATCCAATGTGGAAGTATTTGTACATTGCTGATGTTGATGTACATAACAGCTCTTAGCTTGTCAATAAAGTTAGGAATCCTTAACTTGTCACTAAAGTTAGGAATCCTTAACTTGTCAATTGCCTGTCAATAAAGTTTGGGATCCTTAACTTGTCAATTGCTTGTCAAAGTTAGGGCTCCTTAACCTAACCTTGTCAAATCCTGTGTGAGAGAGAGAGAGAGAGAAAGAGAGAGAGAATTTTCTTCCCCAGAGTAAGAAAACACTGAACATAGTCCCACCCTGGGAGAACAAGAATGAGTAAGGTGGACGTGGAACTAAGGAAGAAAGTAGCCGGAATTGACAGAAAAAAACTCAAAGATGACCTGAACATGTTGCAGCGTCGACAGGAAAGTGGTTGCTAGAATTTTATTACAGCAATGAAATGAGGGGGAAAATCGGACACTTAAACATTGGAGGTGATATGCGGCAGACGAGGGTTGTGGAGTAAGATTTGCGGTTTGAACACCGATTTCCTTCCACAGCATTCTATTCCCATTCCTCGCAATGTTCCATTCCTAGCACTGTTCCATTCTTCGCAGTGTTCCATTCCCAGCACTGTTCCATTCCTCGCAGTGCTCCATTCCCAGCACTGTTCCATTCCTCGCAGTGCTCCATTCCCAGCACTGTTCCATTCCTCGCAGTGCTCCATTCCTAGCACTGTTCCATTCTTCACAGTGTTCCATTCCCAGCACTGTTCCATTCCTCGCAGTGCTCCATTCCCAGCACTGTTCCATTCCTCGCAGTGCTCCATTCCCAGCACTGTTCCATTCCTCGCAGTGCTCCATTCCCAGCACTGTTCCATTCCTCGCAGTGCTCCATTCCCAGCACTGTTCCATTCCTCGCAGTGCTCCATTCCCAGCACTGTTCCATTCCTCGCAGTGCTCCATTCCCAGCACTGTTCCATTCCTCGCAGTGCTCCATTCCCAGCACTGTTCCATTCCTCGCAGTGCTCCATTCCCAGCACTGTTCCATTCCTCGCAGTGCTCCATTCCCAGCACTGTTCCATTCCTCGCAGTGCTCCATTCCCAGCACTGTTCCATTCCTCGCAGTGCTCCATTCCCAGCACTGTTCCATTCCTCGCAGTGCTCCATTCCCAGCACTGTTCCATTCCTCGCAGTGCTCCATTCCCAGCACTGTTCCATTCCTCGCAGTGCTCCATTCCCAGCACTGTTCCATTCCTCGCAGTGCTCCATTCCCAGCACTGTTCCATTCCTCGCAGTGCTCCATTCCCAGCACTGTTCCATTCCTCGCAGTGCTCCATTCCCAGCACTGTTCCATTCCTCGCAGTGCTCCATTCCCAGCACTGTTCCATTCCTCGCAGTGCTCCATTCCCAGCACTGTTCCATTCCTCGCAGTGCTCCATTTCCAGCACTGTTCCATTCCTCGCAGTGCTCCATTCCCAGCCCTGTTCCAGTCCTAGCACCGACTATCAAAACACTGTTTTATTCCCAGAAGTGATCCATTCCAATGAGTGTTCCGTCCTGTTCTCCTCGCAGAAAACATCGCTACGCTTTACACTGACTGTAAACAAAAAGATAACTATCTGTGTCTTAAGTAGTTTACAATGTACTTAAAATATCCGAAAACCTTCCCAGCTGTCAGCACATAAAGTACTTCTCCAGGACGACTCGCACAAATACTAAAGCAGAACAAACATCACAAGGCTGACATCCGAAATGGCCCGGGTTCAATCTCTGAGCAAGTCAAGGCACATTAGAAGGTCTCCTGATGCCTTTTTTGCATAATAATAAATGGGTACCTGGGTACATATTTATTGCTAGGAAGAGACATTTAGGTTGAGCTCAAGAGGAAGACTGAGGGACCAACAGTGATGTAAGGTACGTTTCTCGAGTTTCCTTTTCTCTATTTTCTTCTTTTTCGTGTTATTCTTTTTGGGTTACACATCCGTGTGAATATCCTGAAGATATACAGCAACAATTGGTCACCATTGTCCGGAGGAGAGACGTAAATCTCGCTCCAACATTCAGATACTGAGGGATCAGGCGAGTGTGTACTTACCTATATGTGGATGCTGGGGTGAGGAGGTAGGTGTAGGTAGGTAGGGCGAGTGTGTACACACCTATTTGTGCTAGCTTTATTGTAGTTGAAGGGGTTGATTCACAGCTCCTGGCCACATCTCTTTTCTGGTCGCTACTAGGTCCTATTTCTCCCTGCTCCATGAGCTTTATCATTCCGCTTCTTAAAGCTATGTATGGAACCTGCCTCCGGTACACCACACTCCAGGGGTCACAACTTCCAGCTGTGACCCCTTGTTGCTATGTTATTGCGTAACATAGCTGTGTAACACGGCTGTGTAACACAGCTGTGTAGCATACACAACACTTCAGAACTTTTTGACGTCAATGTTCTAAAACTTTAACTAAGTCCTCATTTAGAAATCTCCAAACTGTTCAGCTTGGTACACATTTTCTTAATTTATTTTTGTATTTACATTTTCAAACTAATTTACCTTTACGAAACTAATTTTATACAGTTCTCATAACCATTATAATTCTTAGACTGAACTTTTAGTATCGGTAGACTTTTAAATCTTTTCATAACATGTATTATCAAACATATTCTTAAACAGTCTATAACTAAGGTGTGAGTTCACACAGATGCACTATTATTCCCATATTCTAATTTACTTTAACACAAGTAATCGAAATTAATCACAGTTTAATATTAAATGGAGGACTTGCTTATCCTCGCTGAGCTAGACTAGTTATAAAAATACACCGGGTGGAAGTCACTTGACTTACCTCAGCCTCCAAATACCCTACACGAGTAAGCTTGTCAAAGAGCCAGAAATGCTGACCTTGCAACTCGAAGCAGGATGATTGCGTAAGGCTAGATTAGTTGCATCTTAAATATCAGTAGCATCCCCTCGCCATATGGTTTAGTGGACTGATTTTTCATTCATTTTTGGCTAATGAATAATATGGACAGGGGTGAATCGTTGATGTAAAAGACAATTGGAAAGATCATCAGATTACACAGGGCAGGTCATCAACTGGATGGAATAGTAGAAGCCACCAGTATGTGTGAGCATCCATTAACGACCTGGTTGTGTGGTCAGATTCTTGCGGACGGTGTTGATGACATACCAACACCCATCGCACGTCCAGGGAATTCTCGAAGAACGTCCCCACTGAAGAACGTCCCCACTGACATTAACTGTGGTAAAGTATACCTAGAATTACCCTGTTTTAATTTTCTCGAATCTTCAACGCAGTGTGTGCAAGGTTGTATGCAAGTCATTGTTCCTTGCCACGCCAGCAAGTCTGTTCAGAGGTTTCATACTCGTGAGGTATGTATCTTCTATGTCTTGCCAAGATATTCACCACATGTGAAGCCCACTGAGACACTCTGGGCTCTGACATCTACCAGGGTGAGGCTCTCAGATCACTCCCACGGTTTAGGATGTCATCTTAAGAGTCACAAGGAAATTTTCTCCATACAGCCTTGAAGAATGTGTGTTGATTACTTTATAGATTTAAAGGATGTCTTAGAAAGTGAGGGGCGGCCTATTTTACAGTTTTTTTTTTGGAGGGGGGGGGGGAAGAGCATTGTAAGGTTAGGTAAACAACGTTCAATTTTTTTTTTTATTCGCCGGTATTCTCCCGGCCAGGGTCTTTTCCAAGTAGTGGTGATTCAACTGAGAATTCCCATTACTATTTTTTCACATATATCCATTTACTTTTGCACAGTGTATGCAAATTAAATTATAATAACG
Organism: Cherax quadricarinatus; assembly: GCF_038502225.1. Classification (NCBI taxonomy): domain Eukaryota; kingdom Metazoa; phylum Arthropoda; class Malacostraca; order Decapoda; family Parastacidae; genus Cherax; species Cherax quadricarinatus. Next base: position 170,702 of record NC_091375.1, read on the forward strand.
AATTGAAGATTTGATTATGGATAAGTTTTGTTAATTAGTTTATATTTTACCCTCACCTTCCCAGAGCTAAACTAATTCACACCCTAATTTATGACTACTTTTATAATTGCTATTAATTACCCGGAAAATATCTCAAATTTTCCACAATACGAGAGAGAGAGAGAGAGAGAGAGAGAGAGAGAGAGAGAGAGAGAGAGAGAGAGAGAGAGAGAGAGAGAGAGAGAGAGAGAGAGAAAGAGAGAGAGACACACACACACACACAGACAATCATATACACTACAGTGAATATGATACACAGAAATAACTTTAACTAGTTGTATATGAAGGTGTGCGTGATGAAGGGAAGGTATCCCAGTAATGTATCACCCCAGGCCGCTCCAGTACCTCCATGCTGACAACAATATTAGTGCGTGATGAAGGGAAGGTATCCCAGTAATGTATCACCCCAGGCCGCTCCAGTACCTCCATGCTGACAACAATATTAGTGCGTGATGAAGGGAAGGTATCCCAGTAATGTATCACCCCAGGCCGCTCCAGTACCTCCATGCTGACAACAATATTAGTGCGTGATGAAGGGAAGGTATCCCAGTAATGTATCACCCCAGGCCGCTCCAGTACCTCCATGCTGACAACAATATTAGTGCGTGATGAAGGGAAGGTATCCCAGTAATGTATCACCCCAGGCCGCTCCAGTACCTCCATGCTGACAACAATATTAGTGCGTGATGAAGGGAAGGTATCCCAGTAATGTATCACCCCAGGCCGCTCCAGTACCTCCATGCTGACAACAATATTAGTGCGTGATGAAGGGAAGGTATCCCAGTGATGAAGGGAAGGTATCCCAGTAATGTATCACCCCAGGCCGCTCCAGTACCTCCATGCTGACAACAATATTAGTGCGTGATGAAGGGAAGGTATCCCAGTAATGTATCACCCCAGGCCGCTCCAGTACCTCCATGCTGACAACAATATTAGTGCGTGATGAAGGGAAGGTATCCCAGTAATGTATCACCCCAGGCCGCTCCAGTACCTCTATGCTGGCAACAATATTAGTGCGTGATGAAGGGAAGGTATCCCAGTAATGTATCACCACAGGCCGCTCCAGTACCTCCATGCTGACAACAATATTAGTGCGTGATGAAGGGAAGGTATCCCAGTAATGTATCACCACAGGCCGCTCCAGTACCTCCATGCTGACAACAATATTAGTGCGTGATGAAGGGAAGGTATCCCAGTAATGTATCACCCTAGGCCGCTCCAGTACCTCCATGCTGGCAACAATATTAGTGCGTGATGAAGGGAAGGTATCCCAGTAATGTATCACCACAGGCCGCTCCAGTACCTCTATGCTGGCAACAATATTAGTGCGTGATGAAGGGAAGGTATTCCAGTAATGTATCACCCCAGGCCGCTCCAGTACCTCCATGCTGGCAACAATATTAGTGCGTGATGAAGGGAAGGTATCCCAGTAATGTATCACCCCAGGCCGCTCCAGTACCTCTATGCTGGCAACAATATTAGTGCGTGATGAAGGGAAGGTATCCCAGTAATGTATCACCCCAGGCCGCTCCAGTACCTCTATGCTGGCAACAATATTAGTGCGTGATGAAGGGAAGGTATCCCAGTAATGTATCACCCCAGGCCGCTCCAGTACCGCCATGCTGGCAACAATATTAGTGCGTGATGAAGGGAAGGTATCCCAGTAATGTATCACCCCAGGCCGCTCCAGTACCTCTATGCTGGCAACAATATTAGTGCGTGATGAAGGGAAGGTATCCCAGTAATGTATCACCCCAGGCCGCTCCAGTACCGCCATGCTGGCAACAATATTAGTGCGTGATGAAGGGAAGGTATCCCAGTAATGTATCACCACAGGCCGCTCCAGTACCGCCATGCTGGCAACAATATTAGTGCGTGACGAAGGGAAGGTATCCCAGTTATGTATCACCCCAGGCCGCTCCAGTACCTCCATGCTGACAATAATATTAGTGCGGTTTGTTTCTGATGCAGTTAAGCATTAAGCTTAAAAAATTGAAGTGAATCAGATTTAGTATGCACAAATTATCACAAGAAATCAAGTTTTTTTTTCAATAAAAAACACAAATTAGAAAATTTAGAGCCGTAAACTATTTTAAACCTTTAACAAATAGTCGGCATTTATGAAGACAAACTAACTGGGATTTTTTTTGTTATCTCGGAGGGACTGATTACCATGGGCCAGTAGGCCTGCTGCAGTGTTTTCTTTCTTTTTTAAAATGCTTCCGAGACCAGAGTATCAATTTCTTACTAATTTTAGGTCACTGATAATATCATGGTTAAAATTGTTTGTTAGCTCTACTTTTCAATATACAGAAACGTGTCACAACAGGTTCCAACAGGCTTGTGGCAGTGTGTTTCTTACCAGACTCACAGTCTGACTGACCTTCATTATTGTTCCAGCAGTCATAGAAGGTGGTTGTGATGTCCAAGTTTATATTTTGATTTATATTTTTGCTTTTCTTAGCCACTTTTTAAACTTGTAATAAATATTGACTGAGCAAGCTATTGATATGCATGTGAGGAATATTATTCTAATTTTATTTTCCTACTGAATGATCTCATGCTCTGTATTATAATGATAAATTAATGAATTAATTTTCTGTTTATCTACTAATTGTTTTCTTCTTTCAGATGCCTCGTACTTGTGTGAACAGGACAGACAACTTCTGCTACGTTTGTGGTGAGATGATCTTTGTATCACAGAAGCGCCGTATAACTGCTCTGGTTAGAAAGACATATAACCTCTATTTTGGATGCAAGACTGGTGACCTGGATAAGAACTGGGCTCCACACACATGCTGCAACAGTTGTGCCATTAACCTTTGCTATTGGTTGAACAGGAAGAGGAAAGGAATGCCTTTTGCTATGCCAGTGACATGGCAGGAGCAAACAGGCCATACCAGCAATTGTCATTTCTGCATGGTACCTCCAGTACAAAACGGCTTGTCAAAGAAAAAAAGGGGTCCATTGAATATGCAAACATTCCATCAGCTATTCGCCCAGTTCCACATGGAGGTCTACCTGTTCCTGGTGCACCAACTTCGGTATCCTTCGAGCCAGATGAAGAAAGTGATGAGGAAGAAGAGAAGGATGAAAGTGTTGGATTACAGTGACCGAAACTTTGATGAAGCACACTCCTCTAGGACACATCTCATAACAAAAGGGGAACTCCATGACCTTGTTAGGGATCTGCAACTACCCAAAAATACGGCAGAGCTGCTAGGCTCTCGTCTTCACCAGTGGAATCTCCTAGCAGTTGATGTAACGTCACTTAAAATCCAATTTTTGGATTCACATTCTGACTTTTCCAGAGAACTGTGGGGAAATTAGTGACAAAAATGGTGAAATGTTTCACCATGATATTTCTCTCTCCTATGGTCTCCGACTTAGACCATGTACAAGTCACACTAACACATGATTTGTAGATGAATGGTTCAGAGAACCGACATGTTGATAAATTAAGACACATATGCAACTCTTGGGTATCTTTACTGAGGAAACGTTTCGCCACACAGTGGCTTCATCAGTCTATACAAAGGAGAAACTTGAAGAACAGGAGGAGAATGAGGTAATCAGTCCCTCAGCCTTGAGTCGATGTGGTCAGTCCATCAATCTTGTATACAAGATTGATGGACTGACCACATCGACCCAAGAGTTGCACATGTGTCTAATTTATCAACTAACACATGATGTTGGCACTAAGCAGTCATGTCCAAACTCTTTAAATAATATCATATTTCAGTTATTACAGTAACATCAATGTTTCCTAAACACGCTATCAAACATAATTCATTAATTTTATTCCTGGCACTTCAACTAATAGTATAAATTATGTTAATATGTTTTTTCTTCTGCTCCTTTTTCCTATTCAGTTTTGCTTTTCCAAAATTTCTGCTATTACCCAATGTTACTTGACTGTTAATCTTAAGATTTTTTTTATATTAAAGACTAAATCAATATTTCTATATTCCATTTTTTCCCTTCCAAAGCCTATACCTCTAACTAAAACTAGTTTAAAGCTCTAACACCACCCTCAGCTGAACTAGCAAGAGCACCCACACGTGCCCTGAGTAAGCGAATTCCATCCCTGGCATACATGTCATTTCTGCTGTAGAAGTGGTCCCACTTGTTTGTCCATCCAACAATTTATACCAATTGTTCTGGACAACCATTCATTTCGAACACCCCTTCTTGGTAAAATGGCACAAAACAGGGCACCCTCCCTTTTTCCTAATTATGTCTATTGCTGTCCTATATCTGCTAATTAAATCGTCACTTCTTACACGCTTGCCTGCATCATTGCCTCCATCACTGAAGCAGATAATAGAATTGATCCCATTATCACTTATGATGTTGTCAAGACGGCTATCAATATTCTTTATCCCAGCTCCAGTAAAGCAAACCCTCTGTCTCCTACTCCAATCCTTCAAGCAGAAAGCCCTATTCATGTACTGTGGTTCATACTTCAGATTGCGTGCAGTCGGCACTTTCATTGATGAGGTCTTGATTACCCGTGTGGCATGATCATGGATCGGGCTACTGGCGCGTTGACCAGAACACCCTCCAAGTATTCATACCTATGTAGTATCCTCTTTAAAGAGGAAGCTTCCTGGTTGTATGCTAAATTTCTCTCCATGTATACTTCATAAGATACTTAAAGCTCAGCAATATGTGGTCACTAGTACTCCTGGGTTTCTTATAAACCCTGTCATATTATTCCAGAGTGAATAATTGATCCAACCATCCTTGAAAACAGTTAACTGGACAGGTCTTTGGTCGTTTTCCTGACATGCTGGCATTAAATGTTCTCTCACCACCTCCATTGATGTATCCATCCATGTTTCAGGTCTCTCTTATTACTCCAAAATTCCCGTAGTCTATATTATAATGGTTAAAGTCTCTCTTGACTAATGGCTTTCCATTGCTCTTGTATGCTACTTTTAAGCACCACTTCTATGGTGTCTACCATCGATTTGCCTTTATCATCATATTCCTCTCTTGGTCTCCTCCTGTTCACAAATGAGTGTACATTAGTACTTAAGATTAGGTCTCCTGGTCTTAAATGTGATTAGTGTGTTTATTTCTCTCATTTCCTGAAAAGCCCACTGTTTTGTTATTAGTACAGTTACTCCTCTTCCTCCTCTGTCATTACTCTGAAACTAATATCCAGCTGGGATAGTTGCCTCTGTTTTCATGTGTGTTTTCACTGCCAGTGCTTCGTTGTCTGGTGATATCTCTTATTTGTTCGTCCAGACGTCACTCTTATTTGTTATTCCATCTGAACTGATGCACCATACTTTGCTACCTTTCTTTTACTATGACCTGATTTTTCGCTTTCCACTTTATCCTGGGTTGGAAGGGGTTTTGGAGGGGGTGTAGAGGTACAATAGGTGGGACGCTTAGTATTACGGAGAGGGGTTATTGTGTGCAGAGTTCCCGCACTGAAAAGGATTATGTTTGTATATTAGACGAGGAAGGATGGGGAGGGTGGGCAACAAGAAGTAGAGATTATGAGTTGAAATGAGAAGAGGCTGTTGGGGTGGAAGGGGTGAGAAATGTGTGTGCAGGTTAAGGATAGCCAGGAGTTAGTATAGTTAGTATATGGTTCGTTCCAAGTTATTGTGTGAGATTTGAGGAGGAATATCAAGGATTAGACGGGTTTCTTTGAAGACTTCAATGCTTGACACTGGAGTCTGATTATACACTTTTTATATGCTTTTTGTTTCTCATTCCTGTTTGTTGGTGTTGCTCAGCTGTTTCAGTTTCCTTTTCTGTTCTGTCCTGTTCTGGTCGAGGTAAACACGTTATGTCTCGAGGCATTGTACGTCAGTTTCATCTGACGTACAATGTCGCTTGAGTACCTACCAATTCTGTGAAAATTTGTCACCTGATGTACTTTATCGTATCCTCGTCTCTCTTCAATAGTAGCTTAAACAATAGTTTTTCTGCCGATCAGCTATTGTCACTTGCCTTCCCTCCAGCCTCGCCAAGACCATGAATAATGTGAGTTTTCACTCACTCACTTTTCCTCCCATTCATTTTCTCTGCATAATGCCTTGTCTGACGTCAACATTTCCTTTTCTACTCCCATATATATCCCATATATATCTCGCAGCTAATAATCTTCTTTTAACAATTCCACATAATTCCTTTATCGTTTCTCCTCTCCACTAATTCTCCCACCCCCCACTGTTTACTGTCTTTGCTGCATTTTCATTTATATTCATTTCTTGCTATTGTACTTCTCTCCTGTTTTTTGCCGTCCTACAATATTTTTTTTACCTTTCTTCCAATATTTTCTTTACCATATTCTTTCTCTCTTTCCAGAGATCATTTAACTTTCTTTCCCGTATATTTTGTCTTTCATTTAAATCCAGTTACCAGATCTTTCTCCATACATTTACATCCTATTTCCTTCTCCCCAGTTCTCTCTTCTCTTTTATTCGTTCCTTGGCTTACAATTTCTCACATTCGCTAGTCCCTACCCGAGTCTACGTTACGAGACCAATCAATTTTTACACAGTTGGTGGAAAAAGTGCCATGTGTGTGTGTGTATGTTTTATGTTTGTGTTTGTGTGTGTGTGTGTGTGTGTGTGTGTGTGTGTGTGTGTGTGTGTGTGTGTGTGTGTGTGTGTGTGTACACTTACCCATATATGGTTGCAGGGGTGAGGTCTCAGCTCCTAGCCCTGTCTCTTTGCTAGTCGTTATTAGGTTCACTATCTACAGGCTTCAACAGACTTATCGTACCTCCTCTTAAAGCTATATATACACCCTAACACTGCCACTTAATTCCCAGGTCGTTACACTTCCTGACTATTCTAAGACTGAAGAAATACTTCCTAACATCCCTGTAACTCATCTATGTTTATAATTTCTAGCAGTGTCCTCCAGCTCCTGCTTCTCGTCTCTCAAACTACCATTTCAATAACTCGAAGTTCACTTCATGTGGAAGGATTTGATAACATAGCATCACTAGCCTGGTGTTCCAGGGTATGGTAGTGATAGTCTAGCTTCAGCTAGGCGCCCATACTTATCTGAGTGGCTCAAGTGCGCGGTATTGTTTTGCAATGTTTACAGGTCGAATCATGCTGTAGTCTGAGAGATAATATTTGTAAATACTTTCTCCCGATTGCGAATTACACACACACACACACACACTAGTGGCATGAAAGAATCAAGGAGACATCCCCCAGACAAAATAGCACTCACAGAAACAAAACTCACCAGAATAATAACAGATTCAATCTTTCCATCCGGATATCAAAACCTCAGGAAAGACAGAGGGAGGAGAGGGGGAGGAGGAGTTGCACTGCTCATTAAAAACCAGTGGGGTTTTGAGAAAATGGAAGGAATGGATGGAACGGGAGAAAGGGACTACTTAGTAGGAACAATCCAGTCTGAGGGACATAAGGTGATAATTGCAGTAATGTACAACCCACCACAGAACTGCAGGAGGCCAAGAGAAGAATACGATGAGAGCAACAGAGCAGTGGTCGACACTAGCCGAGGTGGCCAGTAGAGCACACATGGGAGGAGCAAAGTTACTAGTTATGGGTGATTTCAATCACAAGGAGATTGACTGGGAAAACCTGGAGCCCCATGGGGGTCCCGAAACATGGAGAGCCAAGATGATGGATGTGGTACTGGAAAACCTCATGCATCAACATGTTAGAGACACTACCAGAGAGAGAGGAGAGGATGAACCAGCAAGACTGGACCTTGTATTCACCGTGAGTAGTTCGGACATCGAGGATATCATGTATGAAAGGCCCCTGGGAGCTAGTGATCATGTGGTTCTGTGCTTCGACTACATAGTTGAGCTTCAAGTGGAGAGAGTAGCAGGAATAGGTTGGGAAAAACCAAACTACAAAAGGAGGAACTACTCAGGCATGAGGAACTTCCTGCAAGACATTCAGTGGGAGAGGGAACTGACAGGAAAACCAGTACAAGAAATGATGGACTATGTGGCAACAAAATGCAAGGAGGCAGAGGAGAGGTTTGTTCCCAAGGGAAACAGAAATAATGGGAAGAACAGAACGAGTCCATGGTTCACCCAAAGGTGTAGGGAGGCAAAAACTAGGTGCACTAGAGAATGGAAAAGGTACAGAAGACAGAGAACTCAGGAAAATAAAGAGATTAGCCGAAGAGCCAGAAACGAATATGCACAGATAAGAAGGGAGGCTCAGCAACAATATGAAAATGACATAGCATCGAAAGTCAAGTCTGGCCCGAAGCTGTTGTATAGTCACATCAGGAGGAAAACAACAGTCAAGGACCAGGTAATCAGACTGAGGAAGGGTGATGGGGAGTTCACAAGAAACGACCGAGAGGTATGTCAGGAGCTCAACACGAGATTTAAAGAAATATTTACAGTGGAAACCAATAGGACTCCAGGAAATCAGAACAGGGGGGTACACCAGCAAGTGCTGGATGAGGTACATATAACCAAGGAGGAGGTGAAGAAGCTGCTATGCGAACTTGACTTCTCAAAGGCGGTGGGACCAGACAACATCTCTCCGTGGGTCCTTAAAGAGGGAGCAGAGATACTGTGTGTGCCATTAACAAAGATCTTCAACACATCAATTGAATCTGGGCAACTCCCCGAGGTATGGAAGATGGCAAATGTAGTCCCAATTTTTAAAAAGGGAGACAGACATGAGGCACTAAACTACAGACCTGTATCACTAACGTGTATAGTATGCAAGGTCATGGAGAAGATCATCAGGAGGAGAGTGGTGGAGCACCTGGAAAGAAACAAGTGTATAATTGACAACCAGCACAGTTTCAGAGAAGGAAAATCTTGTGTCACAAACCTACTGGAGTTTTATGACAAGGTGACAGATGTAAGACAAGAGAGAGAGGGGTGGATCGACTGCATTTTTTTGGACTGCAAGAAGGCCTTCGACACAGTTCCTCACAAGAGGTTACTGCAAAAGCTAGAGGATCAGGCACACATAACAGGAAAGGCACTGCAATGGATCAGAGAATACCTGAAAGGGAGGCAACAACGAGTCATGGTACGTGACGAGGTGTCAGAGTGGGCGCCTGTGACAAGCGGGGTTCCACAGGGGTCAGTCCTAGGACCTGTGCTGTTCTTGGTATATGTGAATGACATAATGGAAGGGATAGACTCAGAAGTGTCCTTGTTTGCAGATGATGTGAAGTTAATGAGAAGAATCAAATCGGATGAGGATCAGGCAGGACTACAAAGAGACCTGGACAGGCTACAAGCCTCGTCCAGCAACTGGCTCCTTGAGTTTAACCCTGCCAAATGCAAAGTCATGAAGATTGGGGAAGGGCAAAGAAGACCTCAGACACAATATAGTTTAGATGGCCAAAGACTGCAAACCTCACTCAAGAAAAAAGATCTGGGGGTGAGTAAACACCTAGCATATCTCCTGAGGCGCACATCAATCAGATAACTGCTGCAGCATACGGGCGCCTGGCAAACCTACGGATAGCGTTCCGATACCTCAGTAAGGATTCGTTCAAGACTCTGTATACCATTTACGTCAGGCCCATACTGGAGTATGCAGCACCAGTTTGGAATCCACACCTAGTCAAGCACGTCAAGAAATTAGAGAACGTGCAAAGGCTTGCAACAAGACTAGTCCCAGAGCTAAGGGGATTGTCCTACGAAGAAAGGTTGAGGGAAATCGGCCTGACGACACTGGAGGACAGGAGGGTCAGGGGAGACATGATAACGACATATAAAATACTGCACGGAATAGACAAAGTGAACAAAGACGGGATGTTCCAGAGATAGGACACAGACACAAGAGGTCACAATTGGAAGCTGAGGACTCAGATGAATCAAAGGGATGTTAGGAAGTATTTCTTCAGTCAGAGTAGTCAGGCCGTGGAATAGCCTAGAAAGTGACGTAGTGGAGGCGGGAACCATACATAGTTTTAAGGCGAGGTATGATAAAGCTCATGGGGCAGGGAGAGAGAGGACCTAGTAGCAATCAGCGAAGAGGCGGGGCCAGGAGCTATGAATCGACCCCTCCAACCACAAATAGGCGAGTACACAAGATGTAAGAGATACATGTCTAGTACATATTGTTACATGTTTGTCACTGATTATAATGCGAAAATCCCATCCAGCTCCTCAGAACTGGGGCGCGTGTCCAAGATACAGCAGTCATTACACCTCTTAAGAGCCACACTGAGTCGCTGGAACAGAAAACTAGCTGCCCTGGGATCCCTAGATACCCTGATGAGTCTCTTGCCTAGCACCTTAAGGAACTTAGATGCACTCTCTCTCCCCATGAGCCAAGGGTCTCCGAGTCTATGGGAACATACAATGATGGACAAGTTCTCAGTATTTTCTAGACTTTTAGGACTCCCTGAAACTGGCATCATGGGATTTTAATGGAACTCTTTCTTGTCTCTGCTCATAGGAAACAGAGATCAACGTTGCTCTATGCAATATTATAGTAACATTGTTGAAGGAAACTCGGAACAAATTTGACCGAAGGAAACAAAAAAACGTACTTGTTAAAAGGAACTCAACAGCACAGCTCATTAACTCTGCACTATAAAACTATTACTGGAGCCACTTAAAAAAAAAATATCCGCTGGTGATGGGAACAATATAGGACAGGTGATGAAGAGAATAAAACACAGTCGCTGAAGGGAACAATATGGCTCGGTTGCTGGAATGATGGCCAGGAAAGGAAATTTGATATGACAAGGGGGCGGAAAAAGCGGCTCTGCAATCATGATTTTGCAATCTGGCCTGCACACCTGCAGCCAGGGTGTTGCACAAGCAATACCACCATCTAAAGTGACAATACTGAGAAAAAAACGAATTGCAGTGCAATTTTGTTTTAAAGATGACACGGTCTGTGTGGAGGACGGCGAAGCTCTGCCTTGACAGACACGTTGTCCCATTGCAAGCTTCTGCAACCAGGGTCTTCGTCATCAATAACTCTGAGTCAGTAGCATAAATAGAAAGAAATTAAGGTTTAATAGGGTTCTAGAGAAATCTGTATGCCTCAAAATCTACCTATATGACTTAAGAAAAAAAGTACCACACTGACAACAGGAAAAATAACCTGAGCGATTTCACGTGCCTGCCTACACACATCTTCAGAGGAATAGCTGTTCCTCTGAAGATGTGTAAGCACATGAAAGCGCACATCTTTTATTTGCTATTTTCACTGTGGTATTTTTTTCATATTTGCGATCACATGTTTTGTTGTGATTCCTATCATGACATAACGATACACCAAGCTATATAACGATACACCAAGCTATATAACGATACACCAAGCTATATAACGATACACCAAGCTATATAACGATACACCAAGCTATATAACGATACACAAAGCTATATAACGATACACCAAGCTATATAACGATACACCAAGCTATATAACGATACAGCAAGCTATATAACGATACACCAAGCTATATAACGATACAGCAAGCTATATAACGATACACCAAGCTATATAACGATTTAGAAAGCTTAACGATGGTGTAATAGGTGTATTTCTATGGTGTACAGAAATACATCTAGTTGGCCGAATCTTAGAGCCAGCTGGCCCAGTGGTTAACGCACTGACCTGTGAGTTTTATAACTCGCTTGCCATGGGTTCAAACCCCACCCGTTCCGTGATTTCACTTATGTTCGTATTTAATTGCTAGTTGATCCTTGTCTTGAGAGACTTAAGTTACAGCCACGTACAACAAGCCTTGGAACTGCATACCTCTCTTCGTAATAAATTCAATTGGCAGGGTAGGTAGAAATGTCAACATTGAGCCCTGCGCTCATCCTAGCCGATTTCCGTCTGCTGAAATTCCCACATACCAGCATTTTTCATGGCTTCAGAATGTCGGTATATTAGATAGTTTGTAATGTATAGTTCAATGTTTGAACATTATTTTGATTTTAAGATTAAGTTGAGACAAAAATAACAATGGGAGATGCATGAACTTACATGACTCGAAAAGGAATTCCAAAGGTGCACACTGCTTGTGCACACTGCCTGTGTATAACATATGCTGTGGCATATCCTAGCTCATATTAGGATAAAAAGGGTTTCCTGGTCCATCATATTTATACACTGACTCATGAAATCGTAATAACACGATTGCAAACAAACCACCGTACGGGCGGGGTTGGAACCCAAGTAAAGTGTATCGTAAAACTCCAGGCCAATGCGTAAACCACTGGACCAGCTGTCCCAGTTAGATGAACCTTATTATAGCCAGCTGGCCCAGAGGCTTACGCACTGGCCTGGAGTTTTAAGGTTCACTTGCCGTGAGTTGTAACTCCACCATTACCATGGGGAGACATGATCGAAGTGCATAAGTGGAAGATGGGTATTAGCAAAGGGATGTAAATGAGGTTTTGAGGATATCATTTCTGGAAAGAACCCGCAATAATGGATTCAAATTAGATAAGTTTAGATTTCGAAAAGATATAGGAAAGTATTGGTTTGGTAATAGGGCAGTTGATGAGTGGAACAGTCTGCCTAGTGGGATTATTGAAGCTAAAACGTTGGGTAGTTTCAAATTTCGGTTGGATAAATACACGAGTGAGAGGGGTTGGATTTGAGTGAGACTTGCGTAAAGAGTAAATAGAATCACCAAAACTTATTTCTTGGGTAGCATTAAAAATTGAGTTAAGCAAATATTTTGTTAGTGGGAAGGATTGTAAAGGACCTGCCTAGTATGGGCCAACAGGACTGCTGCAGTGTTCCTCCTTCCTCGTTCTTATGGTTTATTTATTAACACATCGGCTGTTTCCCACGAAAAAGAAAAACTTCCATCATCATTCACTCCATCACTGTCTCGCCAGAGGCGTACTTACACTACAGTTATAAAACTGCAACATTAACATCCCTCCTTCAGAGTGCAGACACTGTACTTCCCATCTCCAGGACTCAACTCCGGCCTGCCGGTTTCCCTTGACATTATATATGTAAATTTTCCTCTTATTATTCTCGTGTTGTTTTCATGTCAGTTTGGGTTACGATCGGGGAATTTTATAGATAGAGAGCCATCGAAAACATAACTAAGCTGGGGTCGATCCTGAAGCAGGAAGGTTAATGTGTATCACTTAGTGACATGGGCGATGATGGAGAATATTCCTCTCATTTGGATCACCAAAATCGAGTGATTTTGAATTAGAAGAACCTCCTTGATCTTGTAAATGTTTAGTTTTTGATAAAATGTGATTGTAAGACTTCAGGTAGAGGGTATGAATATCTGCAATCGATGTGTGTTGCAGAATAGATGTGTGTTGCAGAATAGATGTGTGTTGCAGAATAGATGTGTGTTGCAGAATAGATGTATCTTGCACTGTCGAATATATACAACGGTTGTTTCTTCAACTTGTCGGTTTTCAAAATCATTCATCTGAGAGAGATCATGTTCACCACATGTTTTTCAAGTATGAGAAGCAATATCAATATTCTGGGACTCACTGTTATAGCTTCTCGTGTCCAGCATCAATGTACAATTATACCTGATGTGAATAAGAGGTATAACCAAGCATTACTACGTCTTGTAATTCATGTTAAGTGGTTGTGGAAGTGTTGCAGCGGTGAAAGTAACACAGCCACCACAAATATTGCTATGGAAATAAATGGTATAAAATACCGGCACAATGGAAATATAAATATATAAGCAGGTAGATCTGTTTGTGACCTGATAAAGCCTATTGTGTGGGCGAAATGTTGTTAATAAAGTATCACATTATACTGCATGTGTGTTTATATTTTCACAAATACTGCTAGTTAAACTTACACTCTCAGTTTCTGATTGAACTCTTACAAGATTGAATAGTCAACTTTCACTCCAGGGCAAATCAAAACTGTATTACTGTTGGTAGAATTACCGACAATATGTTAAGTAAAAGGACACAAGTGCAACTAATGTAACATTTTACCGTTGCAACGTTTCGCTCTCCAGCTTTATCAAACTTTTTATCAAAATTAACATGATGTATGTTGTGGAATAATTTGTGTCTGTATTTTTGATGTTATAAAACTTGTTAATAGTTTCTAAGATTTATGTTTATTGTTTCGTATCATTTCATTATTTTTCATCAATGTTTGTATGATAAACTACGAATAAAAGGTAATCTGAAGCCTAATTCCTGTTATTTTTATACTTTATTATTGAATAATATAGGCAAAATATACATTTACATTTCATTAAACATTCTAAAATATTTTTTTGTCAAATAATTACATCCTTTAGGGGATTACGTTCAGGCCATCGCGTTTTTTGGATTTTAAAACCAAATTTTTCAGAAAGTTAAAAAAAAAGGAAAGGTGTTAGAAAATGTTTTACTTAAAGCATATACTCTCAGAATTTTGATATCACTACTGGTTTCAGTGGTTGCTCGGAAACCTCATCTAACGACCGTTAAATCTGCAGGAAGCCTATGATCATAAAATGATAGTCATTCGAGTCGTGTTCTGTGGAAGGTCACATTGAAATAAGACCTCAGAACATGGAAGCTAGATTCAAGCAGCACTTTAACTGGCATTCGAATTTGTCACCAGCTGCCAGGGCACCTCCCTGCCCTCTGGTGGGCAAAATTAAGCTAGGTCTCAGAGCCACCCACCCTGCCCTGCTCCCATTGTCCTGCCTGCCTTCCTGGAGCCAAATGATCTCGGCTCGTGCTGTCACCAACAAGTTCATGCGAGTCCTAGTATGGGGCTGTGCACATTCACATGAATGTACGTAACAATATATTCGATGCATGTACACCCATTTTGGCATACCCTCCCAACCAGTGACCCAGCAATTAAGAGTATACAGACGGGGCCCCACTTGTTAATTGCTGGTTCATCAGCTAATCGCGTGAAAGCTCTCCAACTCTGTAAAGCGATGTCTTCAACTGGTGGAGTACACTAGAAAAGCTTCCATTACCTCTGGTTGAACACTGCTCTTACAGTGGCTCTTCCTTATATATACCATCTTGTAAATATTCACTGTGTAAATATCTCTACAGTTCTGGTGAAGGAATACACTCATTTACATTCATCTCTGCTGTTTTACCTTATCCCTGCGCTGCCGACTTGAGAGTTAACCGACTTATTTACGAACAGGTGCTACAGACTCACTAAACATTACCCGTGTTAGTAATACAAGTTGCAGCCGACTTGTTTACGAACAGATGCTACAAACTCACCAGACATCAACCGTGTTCGTAATACATGTTGTAGAAAACCCTACATTAACCAACTCCGTGCCAGAAGTGTATTTATTCATGCAGCTGATAAATTAGACACATGTGCAACTCTTGGGTATCTTTATTGCGGAAACGTTTCGCCACACAGTGGCTTCATCTGTCCATACAAATGAGAATCTTGAAGAACAGGAGGAGAATGAGGTAATCAGTCCCTCAACCTTGAGTCGATGTGGTCAGTCCATCAATCTTGAATAGAATACGGCATATGTGCGGAGAAGCAGCTTATATACTGTAGGCAGGAGAGGTGCAGCAGACGTAGGTGGTGTCACATATGTTCAATGTGGAAGTAGGTCGTGCCCAAGGGTTAGACAAGCGACCTGCTTCCACTTTGAACAAATGTGACACCACCTACGCCTGCTGCACCTCTCCTGCCTACGGTTTATAAGCTGCTCCTCGGCACATATGCCGTATTATATTCAAGATTGATGGACTGACCACATCGACTCAAGGTTGAGGGACTGATTATCTCATTCTCCTCCTGTTCTTCAAGATTCTCCTTTGTATGGACTGATGAAGCCACTGTGTGGCGAAACGTTTCCTCAATAAAGATACCCAAGAGTTGCACATGTGTCTAATTTATCCACGTGTCGGTTCTCTGAACCATTCATGTACATTGATGCAGCTCAGCTGTACCAAAATAACCCAAATTACAAATGGAGGCACGCGGGAGATGCAGCTGTGAAGACCTGAGCAGAAAGGGAAAAAGAAGTAGATTTGCTGACAGTTACTTCATCGGCCGGCACAGCAATTATCCATCAAGGAACAACTTGCGAACGTTACCTGCTTCATTTCACTATGTAGGTAACCCTGATTCGAATTCTCCAATATTTCTACGATAATTGTCTCAGAAATTGCATGGTACGTCTCAGCACCGTGGTCGTGTTTCCTAACCACCTGGGTCGTTTTTCAGCATCATACATCAGCTAACCCATATATGAACACTCCTTTTATCAACATCAGTCCCTAAGCCAGTTTGTGACTGGTAACCCAGCTGTCTGGTTAGCACTTAGCTCACGCTCCCAGCACGAACGTGGGGTACCAACACAAACGATGGTGTCATATTGTCTTATCACAGAACTGCTTCGGCACATACCCTGCACGATGACAACCCAGCTGAGCCAACATACTAGTGGTGTCTACATTTTGTCAGTATATTTCGTGTCATGACATTTGCGTTACAATGACCAAGGTGTTTCCAGTGTCCAGAAAATTATTACTCGTGCATGTTCAGATTGTGTAATGTGACGTAGGTGAACTACACTCGTGTAGACAACAGCTTTATTTACTAGTTGTTCCTGGTACCACTGTTAGTGGGATCGAGGGCTCTGTTGTTCCTGGTACTAGTGTTAGTGGGATCGAGGGCTCTGCCTCTACCATGTGTGAACATCGTTGTGTTCAAAGACATAAAAAGGCTAAAAACCACAGAACGGGTGGGGTTTGAGTCCTAAAATTCACAGGTCAGTGCGTTAACCACTCCGTTGGCTCTACAGACAAAGGCCTGTGACTAGTCGCCAGGAAAAACAACTGTAGTGTTTCTGCTTCTGCAGTGTTGTTTTTTCTTCAGCGTGTGTACACAACCAAACACAGCTAAAGCTGCAGCGTGTTGCTCTGCACCGAAACTGTGTCCTGCAGCACTACCGCCACCTGGTTTGTCTGCTACGATGTTAATGCTTCTGGAGCACACCGCATGCTACATCCAGTCCTAGTTTTCTCCATGGAGACCACAGTCACTAATGCTGTCTCAGAGAGGGACCAACACAGCAGTAACACACATGTTCCATTGCCAGGCACGCCTGAGGCCCATGTCATGCTTTCAGCACTCAACACTGTAGCCATGATGAGCGACGTGTGACCACCGTCTCTGGGTGTGTGGACAGGCTTGGAGCAGTGCAGAGTCTGCCGAGCGTTCTTGCCGAATGTCAAGCACCCCTCTAGGGCACAACTGCAGTTCCGAGCACCCATGAAGAGCGTCCCACCCCAGCCAATTGCCAACTCTGGCCGCCTGGAAAAGAGCCGGGCGGGGACAACACTGTGGAACCCGCGAACCTGGCCGCTCATGCTGCTAGCTTTCCAAGGTCTCTCAAGCTGCGCATGATCATCCGTAGCCGACGGAATATACCGCTCCTCCTTCCACTGATAACACGCCTAATCATTCTGCTAATGACTGTTCAGTCAGAACGCTCTTGCAGAAATGTATCTGCAGTCAGCTGATGGCACTCGCATCACCTCATTTCTGTCAACGACCACTTTGCCCGATGTTGATGCTCCAGGCTGCTGTTAAGTACAGAACCGTCTGCAGCTCTCACATTGTTTCCTGCAAATATCTTTTTCTTTTTCTCTTGCCACAGATGTGTGGTGAAAGCAGTTTCTTCCCTATATGTGCAGAGTGTTTGCGTAGCGTTGCCGAGCATTACAAAGTCCGATTCGTGCCATGTCTTAACTGGAATTCGAGTTTGGCGCCAGTCACAAGGACACCTGCTTGCCCACTGGTAGGAAAAGTTCAACTGGGCTTCAGGGCTGCACACCTTTTCCTCTTTATCGTCCTGCCTGCCTTCCCAGAGTCTACAGATCTCGGCTCCTGCTCAAACATCCCCTTGTGGTTCCAGGCGAGGGCTTGCGCACATTCCACACACGTTGTACAGAGCCCACAAATAAACCTACTGCACCCCAGATATGCGTTTATCTTACACATACAAAAAAGATATCCAATCTAAATCTTGACTCAGCCAAATATTTGAGAAAAAGATATTCATCAATTGTCCTGCTTATCTCATGAGGAAATGAAACCGTTCATCTCTTATACATTATTATTTTTTAAAACACATCGGCCGTTTCCCATCGAGGCCGGGTAACCTGAAAAAGAAGAAACACTCATATCATCACTCACTTCATCACTGCTTTGCCACAGAGCCATGCTGATACTGCAGCTAAAAAAGTGCAACATATCTCCCCACCCTCTGCATCATTATATACACTGAAAATGGACAAAGAATGAGCCCTGTAGCCGTTAGTAACATCTTCCACGGTCTTGTTGCCAGAGCAGAATAACATTCACATAGAAACTGCCAATTTATTTCAGCCAAACCATCTTTCCTTTGAGATCTCTTAAGGTACTGAAGCAGCCAGAACTTACATTAGGGACTTACTCGAAGATTAACCATAGCTATATTGAACTTCAAATATGCATTTAACCTTCAACATGACTCACGAAATCGTTATGACATGATTGCAAACTGTGAGGGAAGAGTTCATTAGATAGGAGTGGTGGAAGTATGAATAGTGGTGGTAGGTGGGTGCATCGTTCCCACAATCACCTCCCCCATTTCTACACCCAGTGGGAGGTGACTTGCGTGTCTCCGACCGGCTGTCAGTCACTTGACTTTCGGCTCCCATCAAATCTGCAAGTATTCAATCCACTCCTGTTTCATTTATTTTGCGCTTGGGTTAATTTGGTCTAAACAAGAGCTTCACTCTTGTTTAAACCACAAAGCTTCACTCTTGTTTAGATTTGTTTCCCCTAATTCTTCCTTCCCTGATTTGAACTCACCATTTCTTTTGAAGGTCGTACACCTATCATGCGAGTGATTCTCGATTGGTGTGTAATTTTATATTTCTTCATTTTAGCCTTGATTGTCGGCTCGGGCCACCCTACACAGGCGAGATAAGAAGGGCAGCATAGATCTTCAAAAGATCATACGATCTTACCTACACTGGTCCTCCTTTCACTCACAGCCGGCTCACAATCAGCTACACACCATTCTAGCAGCCGTCGCCATGTTATAACTCCACCAATGTTTCATGGAGGTTCTCTAATGACGACTCAACTGCTTCACAAGTGTTGTGGTCAGAGGATCACAGTCCCTCTGTCAGAATCTCTTTTCATGTTGGGGTCACTGTCTACTCAGTGTGTCAACAGCCACGTCTACCTGTGACCTTCCCTTCCCCGTCAACAACGGGTCGGTGTTCCAAACCATAATTCGTGGCCAGAACATCAGCACGGCAACATTCTCCACTACATATTGTGTACATACTAGCTTCCAGTCACTAATTGTTTATGTTAGCATTGATTATATATTTCATTTTTTCATTGCCGAATATGTAAAACTGGTCAATTAGCAAGAACTCATTTAAAATTAAGTCCTTTCTAAAATTTTCTCTTATACCTTTAAAGATATATTTTTTTCATTAATGTTAATGAAAAAAAAATTAATTTTGCACCAAAAGAATCTTAGAAAACTTACCTAACCTTATTATAACAAGAGCAATTTATTTTAGCCTAACCCAACTAAATATATTTTAAATACGTTTACAATAATTTAGTACTAAATAAACACAATCAAATATATTTTTTTTTCGTTAGCTTCAGAATGATTTTGGCGAAATTATTACATACACAAATTTTCACTTGTCCTATATGGCAAGATGAACGTTGCTATTTAAGCCAAGATCGCAAGTTCTGCCTATTCGGCACGACATATATATATAATTACACAAAAATCGCGAACAAGCGGCAGAAGATGCAAAACAATCACGAGGGTAGTTAACTGATAGCTCTAGGTCTCTCGTGTTGCAATCAACACATCAGGAGTTAGCAATGTTGCAGAACGGAGGATGTGGTGGTGTAAGTAACGACGATCAGAGGAAGCCTCTGTGTTGGAATGACAGTCTCTCCGAGATAACGAGAGAGAGCCTCTGCAGAGCTTGCTTCAGCTGCACTCTCAACTATTCCACTCACTGCACTGAGCTACAGAAGCGAACGAAATACTGGTGATTCCTGCACCAGGGATACATAAATACTGGTGATTCCTGCACCAGAGATACATAAATACTGGTGATTCCTGCACCAGGGATACATAAATACTGGTGATTCCTGCACCAGAGATACATAAATACTGGTGATTCCTGCACCAGGTATACATAAATACTGGTGATTCCTGCACCAGGGATACATAAATACTGGTGATTCCTGCACCAGGGATACATAAATACTGGTGATTCCTGCACCAGAGATACATAAATACTGGTGATTCCTGCACCAGGTATACATAAATACTGGTGATTCCTGCACCAGGGATACATAAATACTGGTGATTCCTGCACCAGGGATACATAAATACTGGTGATTCCTGCACCAGGGATACGTAAATACTGGTGATTCCTGCACCAGGGATACATAAATACTGGTGATTCCTGCACCAGAGATACATAAATACTGGTGATTCCTGCACCAGAGATACATAAATACTGGTGATTCCTGCACCAGGTATACATAAATACTGGTGATTCCTGCACCAGGGATACATAAATACTGGTGATTCCTGCACCAGGGATACATAAATACTGGTGATTCGTGCACCAGGGATACGTAAATACTGGTGATTCCTGCACCAGGGATACATAAATACTGGTGATTCCTGCACCAGAGATACATAAATACTGGTGATTCCTGCACCAGGTATACATAAATACTGGTGATTCCTGCACCAGGGATACATAAATACTGGTGATTCCTGCACCAGGGATACATAAATACTGGTGATTCCTGCACCAGGGATACATAAACACTGGTGATTCCTGCACCAGGGATACATAAATACTGGTGATTCCTGCACCAGGGATACATAAATACTGGTGATTCCTGCACCAGGGATACATAAATACTGGTGATTCCTGCACCAGGGATACATACACTGGTGATTCCTGCACCAGGGATACGTAAATACTGGTGATTCCTGCACGAGGAATACAACTTCAAAATAAGAGCAGACAAAAGACAAACTGCCTAAATATTCCAAAAGACGGAGATTCCATGAAGTATAATTGCGTATCTGAGTGTTGTTAAGAGTAATTGGCTGTTAGTGTTGAGAGCTGCCAAGCCTCGTTAAGTCTACACGATGCTGCATTGTCTATATTTCCGGGATACGCACGTACGTACTCACCTCTTTGTGGTTGCTAGGTTCTATTCACAGCTCCTGGCCCACAGTCACAACTTCTGGCGTGCGCACACGGCTGCTGGCTACATAAACACACACACACACATACGTGTGCGTGGTTTTTTCTTATATGTAAATACTTACCTATTGTACTCGCCTATTTATAGATACAGGTGTCAAGTTTCGGCTCCTGGTCCCCCCCCCTCTGCTGTCCACTTGTGGGTATCTCTTCTCCTGGCTACGTGAGCCTTGCCATACCTATTTCCAAAAGTATGTTTACACCCTGCTTCTACCACCTCACTAAGTGCTTCTACCACCTCACTAAGTGCTTCTACCACCTCACTAAGTGCTTCTACCACCTCACTAAGTGCTTCTACCACCTCACTAAGTGCTTCTACCACCTCACTAAGTGCTTCTACCACCTCACTAAGTGCTTCTACCACCTCACTAAGTGCTTCTACCACCTCACTAAGTGCTTCTACCACCTCACTAAGTGCTTCTACCACCTCACTAAGTGCTTCTGCCACCTCACTAAGTGCTTCTACCACCTCACTAAGTGCTTCTACCACCTCACTAAGTGCTTCTACCACCTCACTAAGTGCTTCTACCA
>NC_091375.1:197500-232529 GCF_038502225.1 Cherax quadricarinatus
AAATTAAATTGAGCTTGTTATAATAAGGTTAGGCAAGTTTTCTAAGGTTCTTTTGGTACAAAATTATTATTTTTTTCATTAACATAAATAAAAAAAATATATATTTAAACATATAAAAGAAAATTTTAGAAAACATATATATACATGCATTTTATATATATATATATATATATATATATATATATATATATATATATATATATATATATATATATATATGTCGTGCCGAATAGGCAGAACTTGCGATCTTGGCTTAAATAGCAACGTTCATCTTGCCATATAGGACAAGCGAAAATTTGTGTATGCAATAATTTCGCCAAAATCATTCTGAACCTAACGAAAAAAATATATTTCACTGTGTTTGTTTAGTATTAAATTATTGTAAACAAATCTAAAATATATTTGGTTGGGTTAGGCTAAAATAAATTGCGCTTGTTATAATAAGGTTAGGTAAGTTTTCTAAGATTCTTTTGGTGCAAAATTAAAAATTTTTACATTAACATTAATGAAAAAAATATATCTTTAAACGTATAAGAGAAAATTTCAGAAAGGACTTAATTTTAAATGAGTTCCTGCTAATTGACCAGTTTTACATATTCGGCACGACATATATGTATGTATGTATATATATATATATATATATATATATATATATATATATATATATATATATATATATATATATATATATATATTAAACTATATTATAGTCTTTAGAGGCACCAATAGCAAGTATTACCTCTGAATCCTTGCTATTAGAGGTCTGGGTTAGCCCAGACGGTACACCGTCGAACTATCAATTTACAGACCATGGCTCGAGCCCCTCGTCCAGCTCTCTTATTTATTCATTATATACATACATTATGTAAGACACCAAACATAATATCAAAACAAAACGTGATAAAATGTACTCGCAATCTTACATAACGATATTAAATAGAATATTAATATATTAGATATACTGCTGCACTCCAGGCAATATCTTACGTAGGAAGATGTGAGAGTATAACTCGGCAAGTTTTAATCAGCCGAGCAAGATAGACGTTATTTGTTAAGACATAATGCTCAGTATTATTGCCCTTTCTATCATTCTTTATCATCTGCACTAAAAAAAATCATCCTGGCTGGGAAAAAATGTAATATAAATTCTCGAGTGGTAGAAAATAAATAACACTTTCCATAGGATACACACCCTTACTGGTTTAGCACTTGGCTTTTATTATGATGATTAATAAGGGATATACTCGAGTACAACACATTGTTACGACAGCTGAAGACTTACACTTTCAACGTGATACCTGCTGCATAATCCTTACGGGTTTAGCGCTTCCCCTTGATTATAATAATAAAAAAAAAAAACAATGGTTATAAATGACCATAATTTTTAAAGGGGTGGACCGGTAAGCCAGCGGAAGGCCTCGGTCAGATGACCAAAAGCTCCAAAGGCGGGTCATCATCTGACTAAGACCCGCGTCAGGAAACATTTGTCCTGTTTCCTGACGAACCTTACCTAACCTAACCTAACATAACCTAACCTAACCTAACATAACCTATAATAATCAACGTGATACCTTAATCTATCCAGTGTAGTGGAAGGCAGTGTAGTGGAAGACAGTGTAGTGGAAGACAGTGTAGTGGAAGGCAGTGTAGTGGAAGACAGTGTAGTGGAAGACAGTGTAGTGGAAGGCAGTGTAGTGGAAGACAGTGTAGTGGAAGGCAGTGTAGTGGAAGGCAGTGTAGTGGAAGGCAGTGTAGTGGAAGACAGTGTAGTGGAAGGCAGTGTAGTGGAAGGCAGTGTAGTGGAAGGCAGTGTAGTGGAAGACAGTGTAGTGGAAGGCAGTGTAGTGGAAGGCAGTGTAGTGGAAGGCAGTGTAGTGGAAGACAGTGTAGTGGAAGGCAGTGTAGTGGAAGGCAGTGTAGTGGAAGGCAGTGTAGTGGAAGGCAGTGTAGTGGAAGACAGTGTAGTGGAAGACAGTGTAGTGGAAGACAGTGTAGTGGAAGGCAGTGTAGTGGAAGGCAGTGTAGTGGAAGACAGTGTAGTGGAAGGCAGTGTAGTGGAAGGCAGTGTAGTGGAAGACAGTGTAGTGGAAGGCAGTGTAGTGGAAGACAGTGTAGTGGAAGGCAGTGTAGTGGAAGGCAGTGTAGTGGAAGACAGTGTAGTGGAAGACAGTGTAGTGGAAGACAGTGTAGTGGAAGACAGTGTAGTGGAAGGCAGTGTAGTGGAAGGCAGTGTAGTGGAAGACAGTGTAGTGGAAGACAGTGTAGTGGAAGGCAGTGTAGTGGAAGGCAGTGTAGTGGAAGACAGTGTAGTGGAAGGCAGTGTAGTGGAAGGCAGTGTAGTGGAAGGCAGTGTAGTGGAAGGCAGTGTAGTGGAAGGCAGGGTGGTGGAAGGCAGTGTAGTGGAAGGCAGTGTAGTGGAAGACAGTGTAGTGGAAGGCAGTGTAGTGGAAGACAGTGTAGTGGAAGGCAGTGTAGTGGAAGACAGTGTAGTGGAAGGCAGTGTAGTGGAAGGCAGTGTAGTGGAAGGCAGTGTAGTGGAAGGCAGGGTGGTGGAAGGCAGTGTAGTGGAAGGCAGGGTGGTGGAAGGCAGTGTAGTGGAAGGCAGTGTAGTGGAAGGCAGTGTAGTGGAAGGCAGTGTAGTGGAAGACAGTGTAGTGGAAGACAGTGTAGTGGAAGGCAGTGTAGTGGAAGGCAGTGTAGTGGAAGGCAGTGTAGTGGAAGGCAGTGTAGTGGAAGGCAGTGTAGTGGAAGGCAGGGTGGTGGAAGGCAGTGTAGTGGAAGACAGTGTAGTGGAAGGCAGTGTAGTGGAAGGCAGTGTAGTGGAAGACAGTGTAGTGGAAGGCAGTGTAGTGGAAGGCAGTGTAGTGGAAGACAGTGTAGTGGAAGGCAGTGTAGTGGAAGACAGTGTAGTGGAAGACAGTGTAGTGGAAGACAGTGTAGTGGAAGACAGTGTAGTGGAAGGCAGTGTAGTGGAAGGCAGTGTAGTGGAAGGCAGTGTAGTGGAAGGCAGTGTAGTGGAAGACAGTGTAGTGGAAGACAGTGTAGTGGAAGACATAAGATACAACGCTGTGAAGCCTCAGCCAACACCTTTGTAAACGAAAGCAACTGCGGAGCGTAACGGGCGCCCGTCACTCAGTCATAAGGTTGATATACAAAGGTCTCAGTGCTACAGCAAAGTCCAGAAAATAATGCTAGGCTGTGTAATTCCCATATAACGCACTGGAGATAGTAATGTACACAGCCAAGAATGCATAGAATTTAGAGCAAGGCTGTGGACAGCTAGACACTGCAACAATCACAACATAGCTACGTTCAACTTAAATGTGATCCTTAAGTAAATTTACATGAACATGTGTGTACTAACTCGCCACCAGAATTGTATGAATACGCACAGAACCCTGAAGAAACCCTCAGAGGTCAAGAGAGATGAATGAGAGTAGAGGTGACAGAAGCAAGTCCGGCACTAAAGTATGACGACTGACGCACTCACGAAGGCAGCCCCTCACACTGACGCACTCACGAAGGCAGCCCCTAACACTGACACACAAACGCAGCCCCCTCACACTCATAAAGGCAGCCCCCTCACACTGACACTCACAAAGGCAGCCCCCTCACACTGACACAAAGGCAGCCCCTCACACTGACACACTCACAAAGGCAGCCCCCTCACACTGACACACTCACAAAGGCAGCCCCCACACACTGACACACTCACAAAGGCAGCCCCCTCACACTGACACCCAAAAAGGCAGCCACCTCACACTGACACTCAAAAAGGCAGCCCCCCTCACACTGACACACGAAGGCAGCCCTCTCACACTGACACACTCACAAAGGCAGTCCCCTCACACTGACACACGAAGGCAGCCCCCCTCACACGGACTCACGAAGGCAGCCTCCTCGCACTGACGCACTCACGAAGGCATCCCCTCACATTGACACACTCACGAAGGCAGCCCCCTCACACTGACGCACTCACGAAGGCAGCCCCCTCACACTAACGCACTCACGAAGGCAGCCCCTAACACTGACACACACAAAGGCAGCCCCCTCACACTGACACTCACAAAGGCAGCCCCCTCACACTGACACACTCACAAAGGCAGCCCCCTCACACTGACACACAAAGGCAGCCCCCCTCACACTGACACTCACAAAGGCAGCCCCCTCACACTGACACTCACAAAGGCAGCTCCCTCACACTGACACTCACAAAGGCAGCCCCCTTACACTGACACTCACAAAGGAAGCCCCCTCACACTGACACACTCACAAAAGAAGCCCCCTCACACTGACACACTCACAAACGAAGCCCCCCACACTGACACACTCACTAAGGCAGCCCCTCACACTGACACTCACAAAGGCAGCCCCATCACACTGACACTCACAAGTGCAGCCCCCCACACTGACACACTCACAAAGGCAGCCCCTCACACTGACACAAAGGCAGCCCCTCACACTGACACACTCACAAAGGCAGCCCCTCACACTGACACACTCACAAAGGCAGCCCCTCACACTGACACACTCACAAAGGCAGCCCCTCACACTGACACACTCACAAAGGCAGCCCCTCACACTGACACACAAAGGCAGCCCTTCACACTGACACACTCACAAAGGCAGCCCCTCACATTGACACACAAATGCAGCCCCTCACATTGACACACAAAGGCAGCCCCTCACATTGACATACTCACAAAGGCAGCCCCTCACACTAACACACAAAGGCAGCCCCCTCACACTGACGCACTCACAAAGGCAGCCCCTCACACTGACACACTCACAAAGGCAGCCCCTCACACTGACACACAAAGGCAGCCCCCTCACACTGACACACAAAGGCAGCCCCTCACACTGACTCACTCACGAAGGCAGCCTCTCACACTGACTCACTCACGAAGGGAGCCCCTCACACTGACACGCAAAGGCAACCCCTCACACTGACACTCACAAAGGCAGCCCCTCACACTGACACACTCACAAAGGCAACCCCTCACACTGACACACTCACAAAGGCAGCCCCTCACACTGACACACTCACAAAGGCAGCCCCTCACACTGACACACACACAAAGGCAGCCCTTCACACTGACACACTCACAAAGGCAGCCCCTCACACTGACACACTCACAAAGGCAGCCCCTCACACTGACACACTCACAAAGGCAGCCCCTCACACTGACACACAAAGGCAGCCCCTCACACTGACACACTCACAAAGGCAGCCCCTCACACTGACACACTCACAAAGGCAGCCCCTCACACTGACACACTCACAAAGGCAGCCCCTCACACTGACACACTCACAAAGGCAGCCCCTCACACTGACACACACACAAAGGCAGCCCCTCACACTGACACACTCACAAAGGCAGCCCCTCACACTGACACACTCACAAAGGCAGCCCCTCACACTGACACACTCACAAAGGCAGCCCCTCACACTGACACACTCACAAAGGCAGCCCCTCACACTGACACACTCACAAAGGCAGCCCCTCACACTGACACATTCACAAAGGCAGCCCCTCACACTGACACACACACAAAGGCAGCCCCTCACACTGACACACACACAAAGGCAGCCCCTCACACTGACACACACACAAAGGCAGCCCCTCACACTGACACACTCACAAAGGCAGCCCCTCACACTGACACACTCACAAAGGCAGCCCCTCACACTGACACACTCACAAAGGCAGCCCCTCACACTGACACACTCACAAAGGCAGCCCCTCACACTGACACACTCACAAAGGCAGCCCCTCACACTGACACACACACAAAGGCAGCCCCTCACACTGACACACTCACAAAGGCAGCCCCTCACACTGACACACTCACAAAGGCAGCCCCTCACACTGACACACTCACAAAGGCAGCCCCTCACACTGACACACTCACAAAGGCAGCCCCTCACACTGACACACTCACAAAGGCAGCCCCTCACACTGACACACTCACAAAGGCAGCCCCTCACACTGACACATTCACAAAGGCAGCCCCTCACACTGACACACACACAAAGGCAGCCCCTCACACTGACACACACACAAAGGCAGCCCCTCACACTGACACACACACAAAGGCAGCCATGGGCAGTGGTGAGCGAAATAATGGAAACGATCAATATACACACTCAAAAAAAAAGACTGTCAAAAGAGGTTGAAACATATAGGTAATAAACGTAAGATGTGAGACAAGCAAGATCATGTCCCCTTTCACTTCATTACAAAATTAACATGAGTGTGTGAACAGAGGTGAGCAAGCAACAACTTGCTGGATCCCTCATGATGCTGGCGTCCTGTCACCTACCTTACATAACTCTGCTACGTAAATAAACAAGAAAATGCGATAAAATACAATTTTATTCTCAGCTGAGACGAACCTAACTGAAACTTTTGTTTTTCCTTTTGGGCCACCCCGCCTCGGTGGGATACGGCCGGTGTGTTGAAAGAAAGAAAGAAATAAAAAATATATAGTGGACATTGTAATAGCAATAAGAGAATACACCTAATTTTGTGTTTATAAAATATCTAATGGAATTAATATGGAAAAACCAGTAAAAATATAATACTATCTATATATCGGCACTGATCTAACCTTGTCAAATATAAACTAAAATTTTTACCCTTAGACCTTGCAAAATTTGACGCATAATAACCTGTGTGTTGAAACAACTCGCCCATCTGATAATGATGTTTATAATTTATACCGAAAGGTATATAATTGCCTGGTTTAAGCTTCACAGAATTACCTAGACAGCGACGCAATTAGCTTCGTTGTCAACAAGTTATTCTTCCAGGAAATCCTCTTTAAGTCTACAGTTAATCCCGGCACCGCCAAGTAAATCCCTTGTTAAGGATCTTGGTGGAGCTTTCAAAGAAACAGTAACTAACTTTCTTAATCTTGTTAATAATGTGTGTGATACTTTCCCGTGATCCTTCTCCGTGTTTCAAGAGCGTGTGATCCTTCCATGTCTTCGTTCCTGGTGCGGCTCCTCCGTGCCACATTAGCGTGTGATTCTTCTCGGTGATCCTCATCCTTGCCACACAAGTGTCATTCTTTCCCGTGACCCTTCACCGTGCCATACAAGGGTGTCATTCTTTCCCATGACCCTGTTTCGTGTCACAGTATGATTTTTTCCTGTAACCCTTCTCCGTGCCATGCTATCGTGTGATTCTTCCCGGTGATCCTTCTCCGTGTCATACTTGCAAGTGATCCTTTACCCATGATCCTTCCTCCTGTATCACAAAGCGTTTGATCCTTCTCAGTACCAAGACCTCCATTGCTAGACCTCGAGATTTAGACGTCAGTACCTCAGTAACTACCTGGAAGGCTCTTCTACGAGACAAAAATGTTAGTTAACAAGATCTCAGCCACACACTGGTATTCCCTCTCAGTAGTAGTAGGTTTTCTTCTGTATGATTAACTTTTTCTGGCTCTAGCTCCCAGTTCCCGAGCGCTGCGTTTGGGATCATTTCCAAATAAATTATTTTTAGGAGCATCTAACTTCATTTTTTATCTGTGATTACCTCCCCAAGACCATATATAATCTTGAACCACTCTCTAACCTACCCGAAACCTCCACCCCTTACCATCATCCACAGCTTATCCCCTTGTTCCCTTTGGCTCTCACCCTTAGTGACTCAAGTGCATCCAAACTTAGCAATCCAAACCTTCCACCCCATCTCCCTCACCCAATCTCCCCTCCATCATTTCCTCATCTCCCTAGTGACTTCAGTGCTTCCATATATATGTATCCCAACTCCACCATCACCTCCCTCACCTTCTGTGGTGTAATGGCGTATTACCTGACGTGGTAATAGAGATATTTACAGAGTTATCACACAACTGAATCATTAGGTGCCTATTACCAGTGCTATTATAAGACGTTTTGCTTCAATATCAAAAGTATAATGCTGAACCTTCCTTCCGATCTCCTTTTCCTGGCTTCACTCTCTACCCTCCCACCCCAACCACTTCAAGGGTCGGATGCCCACAATATGGCGCTGCTGAGATAGAGATATGTTATCCATCAAACACATGTTTTTTTTTCAGTATTACCACTGCATGTGTGTTAGAGGGAGACCATTCCCCATCATTATATGGAAAGCATATACAAAGGTGAGCCACACAGTTGAAAATACTTTGTAAATATACTCAAACAATGGTATATATATAAATTTATTATTAGCTGGTAAAAAAAATTATCAGCCATTTATTGTTAAATGTTCAATACATTTCAGCCACATAACGATAATTACAATGATAAATTTACTTCAGCATGTTTGGGTGTACACGCCGGAAGCCCCACGCCGGAAGCCCCACGCCGGAAGCCCCACGCCGGAAGCCCACTGATATGCACAGCATTTCCGGCAAACTTAAGACTAACTTAAGATTAATAAGGCAATAATAGTACAAGAAATTCTGTACATACAGTCACTTAGGTAAGTGTAGTTGCAAATTTAGAAGTTTACAATGAATAAGAGAGAACTGAATATTCTATTAGTTCATGGTAAATGACCCTAATAAGGATTACAGGTTTGTCTTTAATAGGTTTTGTTATTCACGACTCTGAAGAAATGCATATAGTGTTTTTACATAGGCGGGGCTGGGATAGGTTAGGGAGAAAAGATGTTTTCTGAAAACAGTTTTGAAAATGCTGGCAGAGTCGGTGGTTCTGGAGATTTCTGGCAGAGTTCCTGATTTAAAGCCCTTTTTTTTTTAATTTTTGAGAAGATTTAGCCGGATACGGGGAATGTCATAGATATTTTTGTGCCTAGTATTATGTCTATGGGTCGTGTTGCAACTATCAAGAAAGCGCTTTTCCAATATTTTGGAAAGTTAAGGCAAGTTTGATATTAGTTTGTAGATGTTTACATGTGTTGGGTCACCACCTTTGTGTATTGGTGTAATCCTTGTTATTTTGAGTGAAGTTGGGAAAGCGTTGATTCCTAGTGATTTAACTTAGAGTAATGTAACAATAGCGGCGGAACGTGATCTATATTTCCTGAGTAGACTCTGTTGGTGCAAGATAGAGGGATGTTGGGAAGTTTCCATCTAGATAATCAATACCTCGGGCACTGGTATTTGGAATTTTACTAGTGAGATTTGATCCTATGGTTGATAAGTCAATTTTCTTGTTAGCTGTATCAATAGGCTGGAGTTGCAGTTCGTTTGGTTTAGTACAATATTACTACTAGCTATGTACAGTTTTTGGTGCCCAGAATCTGAGTGTCTTCGAGGTCATTTTATCTCTCCTCTCGATTCATCTATGCGAATACTACAGTTACTTAGACTTTCTAATTACTTTGGTGAGGACTAACAAATAGTGTTTAATAATTTCTTTAGTTATTAAACCCCTTCTATATTGTTTTTCATACTGATGTCTCTTATCGATGAATCTTAGGATGTTAGTAAGCCATGGTCAACTTTGTCTTTCATTAGTGATTTGCTTAGTTTTCACGGGACTACAAGCCGCCTTGGTTGGTAATATAGCATATACTTGGGTGATTTCTGCAGCTGAGTTATATCATTCTGTATCTCCACGTATGTCAGTGTTATGGTAGTTTTTGCTGGGCCACAGGGCTGTTAGGAGCCTGGGGAAAAAACTGAGAACCACTGTCATAGAGAATTCCTGAACTGTTGCTTCTCTCTCCTTCAATATCTCAGCTTATTAACATATCTTCTGTGGCCTTTAAAACTTCTGTTTCGTTGTTGAATGTCTCGATCTCCTTATTTTATTTCTCTCTTAATCCTTCTTACCTGATTATATTCAAGAATAGCCATTCTATTCGTCTATTACCTGATTTCCTTGTCTGCAGGTATATAAACATAGCTGTGTTAAACCACTTCTGCCATGTTGTCAACAAAAGCACTACTGTAACATTGTCATGTCATTATGTTTCTTTTGAAAATAATAAATGCATTCTTTCCAGAGAAAATGTTCCATATTAATAATTAACTTCTATTTTTGGGGACAAAACTGGCATAAAATGCTCTACTCTGCACTATGTAACACTTACTGTTCTGTTTCTCCTTGATGAAGTGTCTGACGTCTGTTCTCAGTGTGTGTGTGTGTAGTGTGTGTAATGTGTGTAATGTGTGTGTGTGTGTGTGTGTGTGTGTGTGTAGTTGTGGGTGTGTGGTATGTGTGTGGTGTACTCGCCTATTTGTATTCACCTATTTGTGGTTGCAGGGGTCGATTCATAGCTCCAGGCCACGCCTCTTCGCTGATTGCTACTAGGTCCTCTCTCTCCCTGCTCCATGAGGTTTATCATACCTCTTCTTAAAACTATGTATGGTTCCCTCCTCCACTACGTCACTTTCTAGGCTATTCCACTTCCTGACAACTCTTTGATTGAAGAAATACTTCTTAACATCCCTTAGAGTCATCGGAGTCTTCAACTTCTAATTGTGACCCCTTGTTTCTGTGTCCCATCTCTGGAACATCCTGTTTTTGTCCACCTTGTCAATTCCTCGCAGTATTTTATATGTCGTTATCATGTCTCCCCTAATTTTTGAAAAATAAGCAGGAAGTAATTCCAGGTTGGAATATAAATGGTAAATGTTTGAAAAAGAGAGAAATCAATTGACCATTTGAACGATGGTGGGAATATAGAATTAAGTCACAGTACCATAGCTGGCAGGGATAGAAATTCTCCGGTATTTTGGGAAAAGAAGTAGAGAAGAAAAATTGTTAAAGCCGTTCTGGCTTTTTGGAAAAATAATCAATGAAGTGTGTATATAGTACAGTAGTAGTTTTGCTGCACTTACAGTAGAAGTTATGCTGCACTTACAGTAGTAGTCATAATGCTGCACTTACAGTAGTAGTCATAATGCTGCACTTACAGTAGTAGTTATGCTGCACTTACAGTAGTAGTCATAATGTTGCACTTACAGTAGTAGTTATGCTGCACTTACAGTAGTAGTCATAATGCTCCACTTACAGTAGTAGTCATAATGCTGCACTTACAGTAGTAGTTATGCTGCACTTACAGTAGTAGTCATAATGTGCACTTACAGTAGTAGTCATAACGCTGCACTTACAGTAGTAGTCATAATGATGCACTTACAGTAGTCATAATGCTGCACTTAAAGTAGTAGTCATAATGTTGCACTTACAGTAGTAGTTATGCTGCACTTACAGTAGTAGTCATAATGCTGCACTTACAGTAGTAGTTATGCTGCACTTACAGTAGTAGTCATAATGCTGCACTTACAGTAGTAGTTATGCTGCACTTACAGTAGTAGTCATAATGCTGCACTTAAAGTAGTAGTCATAATGCAGCACTTACAGTAGTAGTCATAATGCTGCACTTACAGTAGTAGTCATAATGCTGCACTTACAGTAGTCATAATGCTGCACTTACAGTAGCCATAATGCTGCACTTACAGTAGTCATAATGCTGCACTTACAGTAGTAGTCATAATACTGCACTTACAGTAGTAGTTATGCTGCACTTACAGTAGTAGTCATAATGTTGCACTTACAGTAGTAGTCATAATGCTGCACTTACAGTAGTAGTTATGCTGCACTTACAGTAGTAGTCATAATGATGCACTTACAGTAGTCATAATGCTGCACTTACAGTAGTAGTCATAATGCTGCACTTACAGTAGTAGTCATAATGCTGCACTTACAGTAGTCATAATGCTGCACTTACAGTAGCCATAATGCTGCACTTACAGAAGTCATAATGCTGCACTTACAGTAGTAGTCATAATGCTGCACTTACAGTAGCCATAATGCTGCACTTACAGAAGTAGTCATAATGCTGCACTTACAGAAGTAGTCATAATGCTGCACTTACAGTAGTAGTCATAATGCTGCACTTACAGTAGTAGTTATGCTGCACTTACAGTAGTAGTCATAATGATGCACTTACAGTAGTAGTCATAATGCTGCACTTACAGTAGTAGCCATAATGCTGCACTTACAGTAGTAGTCATAATGCTGCACTTACAGTAGTAATGCTGCACTTACAGTAGTAGTCATAATGCTGCACTTACAGTAGTAGTTATGCTGCACTTACAGTAGTAGTCATAATGATGCACTTACAGTAGTAGTCATAATGCTGCACTTACAGTAGTCATAATGCTGCACTTACAGTAGTAGTTTTAATGCTGCACTTACAGTAGTAGTCATAATGCTGCACTTACAGTAGTCATAATGCTGCACTTACAGTAGTCATAATGCTGCACTTACAGTAGTCATAATGCTGCACTTACAGTAGTAGTCATAATGCTGCACTTACAGCACTCATAATCCTGCACTTACAGTAGTCATAATGCTGCACTTACAGTAGTCATAATGCTGCACTTACAGTAGTCATAATGCTGCACTTACAGTAGTCATAATGCTGTACTTACAGTAGTAGCCATAATGCTGCACTTACAGTAGTCATAATGCTGCACTTACAGTAGTAGTCATAATGCTGCACTTACAGTAGTAGTCATAATGCTGCACTTACAGTAGTAGTCATAATGCTGCACTTACAGTAGTAGTCATAATGCTGCACTTACAGTAGTAGTCATAATGCTGCACTTACAGTAGTAGTCATAATGCTGCACTTACAGTAGTAGTCATAATGCTGCACTTACAGTAGTAGTCATAATGCTGCACTTACAGTAGTAGTCATAATGCTGCACTTACAGTAGTAGTCATAATGCTTCACTTACAGTAGTAGTCATAATGCTGCACTTACAGTAGTCATAATGCTGCGCTTACAGTAGTAGTCATAATGCTGCGCTTACAGTAGTAGTCATAATGCTGCACTTACAGTACTAGTCATAACGCTGCACTTACAGTAGCCATAATGCTGCACTTACAGTAGTAGTCATAATGCTGCACTTACAGCAGTCATAATGCTGCACTTACAGTAGTAGTCATAATGCTGCACTTACAGTAGTAGTCATAACGCTGCACTTACAGTAGTAGTCATAATACTTCACTTACATTAGTAGTCATAATGCTGCACTTACAGTAGTAGCCATAATGCTGCACTTACAGTAGTCATAATGCTGCACGTACAGTAGTAGTAGTCATAATGCTGCACTTACAGTAGTAGTCATAATGCTGCACTTACAGTAGTCATAATGCTGCACTTACAGTAGTAGTCATAATGCTGCACTTACAGTAGCCATAATGCTGCACATACAGTAGCCATAATGCTGCACTTACAGTAGTAGTCATAATGCTGCACTTACAGTAGCCATAATGCTGCACTTACAGTAGTCATAATGCTGCACTTACAGTAGTAGTCATAATGCACTTACAGTAGTAGTCATAATGCTGCACTTACAGTAGTCATAATGCTGCACTTACAGTAGTCATAATGCTGCACTTACAGTAGTAGTCATAATGCTGCACTTACAGTAGTCATAATGCTGCACTTACAGTAGTCATAATGCTGCACTTACAGTAGTCATAATGCTGCACTTACAGTAGTAGTCATAATGCTGCACTTACAGTAGCCATAATGCTGCACTTACAGTAGCCATAATGCTGCACATACAGTAGTCATAATGCTGCACTTACAGTAGTCATAATGCTGCACTTACAGTAGTAGTCATAATACTGCACTTACAGTAGTAGTCATAATGCTGCACTTACTGTAGTAGTCGTAATGCTGCACTTACAGTAGTAGTCATAATGCTGCACTTACAGTAGTAGTCATAATGCTGCACTTACAGTAGTAGTCATAATGCTGCACTTACAGTAGTAGTCATAATGCTGCACTTACAGTAGTAGTCATAATGCTTCACTTACATTAGTAGTCATAATGCTGCACTTACAGTAGTCATAATGCTGCGCTTACAGTAGTAGTCATAATGCTGCACTTACAGTAGTAGTCATAACGCTGCACTTACAGTAGCCATAATGCTGCACTTACAGTAGTAGTCATAATACTGCACTTACAGTAGTCATAATGCTGCACTTACAGCAGTCATAATGCTGCACTTACAGTAGTAGCCATAATGCTGCACTTACAGCAGTAGTCATAATGCTGCACTTACAGTAGTAGTCATAACGCTGCACTTACAGTAGTAGTCATAATACTTCACTTACATTAGTAGTCATAATGCTGCACTTACAGTAGTAGCCATAATGCTGCACTTACAGTAGTCATAATGCTGCACGTACAGTAGTAGTAGTCATAATGTTGCACTTACAGTAGTAGTCATAATGTTGGACTTACAGTAGTAGTCATAATGCTGCACTTACAGTAGTCATAATGCTGCACTTACAGTAGTAGTCATAATGATGCACTTACAGTAGTCATAATGCTGCACTTACAGTAGTAGTCATAATGCTGCACTTACAGTAGTAGTCATAATGCTGCACTTACAGTAGTAGTCATAATGCTGCACTTACAGTATTCAAAATGCTGCACTTACAGTAGTAGTCATAATACTGCACTTAAAGTAGTAGTCATAATGCTGCACTTACAGTAGTAGTCATAATGCTGCACTTACAGTAGTAGTCATAATGCTGCACTTACAGTAGTAGTCATAATGCTGCACTTACAGTAGTAGTCATAATGCTGCACTTACAGTAGTAGTCATAATGCTGCACTTACAGTAGTCATAATGCTGCACTTACAGTAGTAGTCATAATGCTGCACTTACAGTAGTAGTCATAACGCTGCACTTACAGTAGCCATAATGCTGCACTTACAGTAGTAGTCATAATGCTGCACTTACAGTAGTCATAATGCTGCACTTACAGCAGTCATAATGCTGCACTTACAGTAGTAGCCATAATGCTGCACTTACAGTAGTAGTCATAATGCTGCACTTACAGTAGTAGTCATAATGCTGCACTTACAGTAGTAGTCATAACGCTGCACTTACAGTAGTAGTCATAATACTTCACTTACATTAGTAGTCATAATGCTGCACTTACAGTAGTAGCCATAATGCTGCACTTACAGTAGTCATAATGCTGCACGTACAGTAGTAGTAGTCATAATGTTGCACTTACAGTAGTAGTCATAATGTTGGACTTACAGTAGTAGTCATAATGTTGGACTTACAGTAGTAGTCATAATGCTGCACTTACAGTAGTCATAATGCTGCACTTACAGTAGTAGTCATAATGGTGCACTTACAGTAGTCATAATGCTGCACTTACAGTAGTAGTCATAATGCTGCACTTACAGTAGTAGTCATAATGCTGCACTTACAATAGTAGTCATAATGCTGCACTTACAGTAGTCAAAATGCTGCACTTACAGTAGTAGTCATAATACTGCACTTAA
This sequence comes from Cherax quadricarinatus, assembly GCF_038502225.1. Taxonomy (NCBI): domain Eukaryota; kingdom Metazoa; phylum Arthropoda; class Malacostraca; order Decapoda; family Parastacidae; genus Cherax; species Cherax quadricarinatus. The sequence continues at coordinate 212,776 of NC_091375.1, forward strand.
AGTAGTAGTCATAATGCTGCACTTACAGTAGTAGTCATAATGCTGCACTTACAGTAGTAGTCATAATGCTGCACTTACAGTAGTCATAATGCTGCACTTACAGTAGTAGTCATAATGCTGCACTTACAGTAGTAGTCATAATACTGCACTTAAAGTAGTAGTCATAATACTGCACTTACAGTAGTAGTCATAATGCTGCACTTACAGTAGTCATAATGCAGCACTTACAGTAGTCATAACGCTACACTTACAGTAGTAGATATACAGTCATAACGGACAGAGTCGCGGCCGCAGTGACAACAAAAAATAAAGCAACGCAATAAAATAAAAGATTCAAATATTGGTCATTATAAGGACGACAAATTTTCAGTGATCACTTTTTTTTAAACGAGAGAAAGATGTGGTAAAATGTATTTTTTAATTAAATTCACACAATGATTTCTGACTTCATGTGAAAAACAAGTTTAATTTAGCGTCATGACGAGAGAGATTGAAGTATTATTAAGTTATTGATGGTGCAGGTAATGATGGGAATATTCAGAGTTACTGGAACACTGATGACACGACTTACTGATATAAATTATATATTCTATGTATGTTGCTTAAAATCATTGTTATATTGCTAATAATTTACCAAAGAGGGATGTACTGTGTATCCTCTCATAATGAGATAAAAATAGCCGTTGAGTTATGAGGCCTGGTCTCAGACCGAGCCGCGGGGGCGTTGACCCCCGAAATCCTCTCCAGGTAATATAATTACTGACCTGTAATATCTTGTCTGAAGAAACTATTTGAAATCAATTTGTTGGATAAATTAGAAGGATAATTCTGTCTGATTTTCGACAATATGGGTTCAGTAGGGGTTTATTAATGACTCGGGTACTGGAAGGAGGTTAGACCTAGCATAAAGAAGGGAAGAAGAGTGTTGCTTTCATGGACCTGTGAAGATGTTCCATAAGATGTTCTGAGAGACATGCTTCTTGATGGCTGAATTACTCCTGATACTGTCTCTTTCATTTTGCATTATATAAGGAACTAGAAAAATTTAAAGAATATATTAAAGAGTAATTACTATATTTTTACAGTTAACAAGTATGAGAGACAAGTGAATATCCTCTCACTATGGCCTTTTTAATACTCGGTAAACAGGGGCAAGAGAAGACAGGAAACATACTCAGTGCCTCGACCAGCCCCGGACTGAAGCCAGATCTCTCGGCTGTGAGCTGATGGGAATTTTGCCGAGTTATGAGACACCGGTTTGTGTCTTTAATTTTCAGCTCTGTATATTTCACACAACAAAAGCAATTAGAAAGACTGTTTTGAAATCTGATTTACTGATACAATGTGTACAAAAAACTTCAACGTCACCTTCTGCTGTATGATCCCTTGAGAGCGGAGGACCCTGACCTAGTTCCAGTTTAGAGGAAGGTGACCGTGGTCTGCCCTGCTGTTACTGCAGCTGACAGTAATGGTGACAGCTTGGATCATAATGGCTTGCTACCGTAAACACTGAGGAGGAGTAAAGAACAAGCTTTTGTTCATCAAGTTCTTCAGGTGGAAACATTGTCCTGCAAAAAACATTTGACTCCAACATCAGACTTTTCTTCAATAACGGCAAGCGCTAAATTCTAACTCCAACCTGCCGTGAAAAAACTCTCAAAATGCGGACTAAAAACAAAAATAATTCCACTTTGTGGATAATATATGCTGTGATTACTTAAATATAGACAATGTTGATCAGTGTTTCACACTACTGTCCGTATCTGAGTTCCTGGTAAACACGTATTGTATTTATTCACCACTTATTTTTCTTCCGTTGCATTTAGTTACACTCTCCTTTCCCCATCTTCCTTCTGGTCATTTACTCTCAGATATTCTTAAGTTATTATGGCAGTAACCTTGAAGACACTAGGTGCAGCCCAAACCTGTTATAGAAGTAGGTACTCGCTAGGTAAAGTTTTATCAAATCATGAATTGATAGCACTAACCAGAGTTAAGTAACACCTGCTGTCCTACACAGTACTACCCAGAGTCTAGCAACACCTGTGTCCTACACAGTGCTACCCAGAGTCTAGCAACACCTGTGTCCTACACAGCACTACCCAGAGTCTAGCAACACCTGTGTCCTACACAGTGCTACCCAGAGTCTAGCAACACCTGTGTCCTACACAGCACTACCCAGAGTCTAGCAACACCTGTGTCCTACACAGCACTACCCAGAGTCTAGCAACACCTGTGTCCTACACAGTGCTACCCAGAGTCTAGCAACACCTGTGTCCTACACAGTACTACCCAGAGTCTAGCAACACCTGTGTCCTACACAGTGCTACCCAGAGTCTAGCAACACCTGTGTCCTACACAGTACTACCCAGAGTCTAGCAACACCTGTTACCTACACAGTACTACCCAGAGTCTAGCAACACCTGTGTCCTACACAGTACTACCCAGAGTCTAGCAACACCTGCTGTCCTACACAGCACTACCCAGAGTCTAGCAACACCTGCTGTCCTACACACCACTAACCAGAGTTAAGTAACACCTGCTGTCCTACACAGCACAACCCAGAGTCTAGCAACACCTGTGTCCTACACAGTACTACCCAGAGTCTAGCAACACCTGTGTCCTACACAGTACTACCCAGAGTCTAGCAACACCTGTGTCCTACACAGTACTACCCAGAGTCTAGCAACACCTGTGTCCTACACAGTACTACCCAGAGTCTAGCAACACCTGTGTCCTACACAGTACTACCCAGAGTCTAGCAACACCTGTGTCCTACACAGTGCTACCCAGAGTCTAGCAACACCTGTGTCCTACACAGTACTACCCAGAGTCTAGCAACACCTGTGTCCTACACAGTGCTACCCAGAGTCAAGTAACATCTGCTGTCCTACACAGTACTACCCAGAGTCTAGCAACACCTGTGTCCTACACAGTACTACCCAGAGTCTAGCAACACCTGTGTCCTACACAGTGCTACCCAGAGTCAAGTAACATCTGCTGTCCTACACAGTACTACCCAGAGTCTAGCAACACCTGTGTCCTACACAGTACTACCCAGAGTCTAGCAACACCTGTGTCCTACACAGTACTACCCAGAGTCTAGCAACACCTGTGTCCTACACAGTACTACCCAGAGTCTAGCAACACCTGCTGTCCTACACAGTACTACCCAGTGTCTAGCAACACCTGTGTCCTACACAGTACTACCCAGAGTCTAGCAACACCTGTGTCCTACACAGTACTACCCAGAGTCTAGCAACACCTGTGTCCTACACAGCACTAACCAGAGTCAAGTAACACCTGCTGTCCTACACAGTACTAACCAGAGTCTAGCAACACCTGTGTCCTACACAGTACTACCCAGAGTCTAGCAACACCTGTGTCCTACACAGCACTACCCAGAGTCTAGCAACACCTGTGTCCTACACAGCACTACCCAGAGTCTAGCAACACCTGCTGTCCTACAGAGCCCTACCCAGAGTCTAGCAACACCTGCTGTCCTACACAGCAATACCCAGAGTCTAGCAACACCTGTGTCCTACACAGCACTACCCAGAGTCTAGCAACACCTGCTGTCCTACACAGCACTACACCAGAGTCTAGCAACACCTGTGTCCTACACAGTACCACCCATAGTCAAGCAACACCTGTGTCCTACACAGCCCTACCCAGAGTCTAGCAACACCTGTGTCCAACACAGCCCTACCCAGAGTCTAGCAACACCTGTGTTCTACACAGCACTACCCAGAGTCTAGCAACACCTGCTGTCCTACACAGCACTACCCAGAGTCTAGCAACACCTGCTGTCCTACACAGCACTACCCAGAGTCTAGCAACACCTCTGTCCTACACAGCACTACCCAGAGTCTAGCAACACCTGCTGTCCTACACAGCACTACCCAGATTTCTAGCAACATCTGCTGTCCTACACAGCACTACCCAGAGTCTAGCAACACCTGCTGTCCTACACAGCACTACCCAGAGTCTAGCAACATCTGCTGTCCTACACAGCACTACCCAGAGTCTAGCAACACCTGCTGTCCTACACAGCACTACCCAGAGTCTAGCAATACCTGCTGTCCTACACAGTACTACCCAGAGTCTAGCAACACCTGTGTCCTACACAGCACTACCCAGAGTCAAGTAACACCTGCTGTCCTACACAGTACTACCCAGTGTCTAGCAACACCTGTGTCCTACACAGTACTACCCAGAGTCTAGCAACACCTGTGTCCTACACAGTACTACCCAGAGTCTAGCAACACCTGTGTCCTACACAGCACTAACCAGAGTCAAGTAACACCTGCTGTCCTACACAGTACTAACCAGAGTCTAGCAACACCTGTGTCATACACAGTACTACCCAGAGTCTAGCAACACCTGTGTCCTACACAGCACTACCCAGAGTCTAGCAACACCTGTGTCCTACACAGCACTACCCAGAGTCTAGCAACACCTGCTGTCCTACACAGCCCTACCCATAGTCTAGCAACACCTGTGTCCTACACAGCACTACCCAGAGTCTAGCAACACCTGCTGTCCTACACAGCCCTACCCAGAGTCTAGCAACACCTGCTGTCCTACACAGCCCTACCCAGAGTCTAGCAACACCTGTGTCCTACACAGCACTACCCAGAGTCTAGCAACACCTGCTGTCCTACACAGCACTACACCAGAGTCTAGCAACACCTGTGTCCTACACAGCACTACCCAGAGTCTAGCAACACCTGCTGTCCTACACAGCCCTACCCATAGTCTAGCAACACCTGTGTCCTACACAGTACCACCCAGAGTCAAGCAACACCTGTGTCCTACACAGCCCTACCCAGAGTCTAGCAACACCTGTGTCCAACACAGCCCTACCCAGAGTCTAGCAACACCTGTGTCCTACACAGCACTACCCAGAGTCAAGTAACACCTGCTGTCCTACACAGTACTACCCAGTGTCTAGCAACACCTGTGTCCTACACAGTACTACCCAGAGTCTAGCAACACCTGTGTCCTACACAGTACTACCCAGAGTCTAGCAACACCTGTGTCCTACACAGCACTACCCAGAGTCAAGTAACACCTGCTGTTCTACACAGTACTAACCAGAGTCTAGCAACACCTGTGTCCTACACAGTACTACCCAGAGTCTAGCAACACCTGTGTCCTACACAGCACTACCCTGAGTCTAGCAACACCTGCTGTCCTACACAGCCCTACCCATAGTCTAGCAACACCTGTGTCCTACACAGCACTACCCAGAGTCTAGCAACACCTGTGTCCTACACAGTACTACCCAGAGTCTAGCAACACCTGTGTCCTACACAGCACTACCCAGAGTCAAGCAACACCTGTGTCCTACACAGTACTACCCAGAGTCTAGCAACACCTGTGTCCTACACAGCACTACCCAGAGTCAAGTAACACCTGCTGTCCTACACAGTACTACCCAGTGTCTAGCAACACCTGTGTCCTACACAGCACTACCCAGAGTCTAGCAACACCTGCTGTCCTACACAGCACTACCCAGAGTCACGCAACACCTGCTGTCCTACACAGCACTACCCAGAGTCTAGCAACACCTGCTGTCCTACACAGCACTACCCAGAGTCTAGCAACACCTGCTGTCCTACACAGCACTACCCAGAGCCTAGCAACACCTGCTGTCCTACACAGCACTACCCAGAGCCTAGCAACACCTGCTGTCCTACACAGCACTACCCAGAGTCTAGCAACATCTGCTGTCCTACACAGCACTACCCAGAGTCAAGCAACACCTGCTGTCCTACACAGCACTACCCAGAGTCTAGCAACACCTGCTGTCCTACACAGCACTACCCAGAGTCTAGCAACACCTGTGTCCTACACAGCACTACCCAGAGCCTAGCAACACCTGCTGTCCTACACAGCACTACCCAGAGCCTAGCAACACCTGCTGTCCTACACAGCACTACCCAGAGTCTAGCAACACCTGTGTCCTACACAGTACTACCCAGAGTCTAGCAACACCTGTGTCCTACACAGTACTACCCAGAGTCTAGCAACACCTGTGTCCTACACAGCACTACCCAGAGTCAAGTAACACCTGCTGTCCTACACAGTACTACCCAGTGTCTAGCAACACCTGTGTCCTACACAGTACTACCCAGAGTCTAGCAACACCTGTGTCCTACACAGTACTACCCAGAGTCTAGCAACACCTGTGTCCTACACAGTACTACCCAGAGTCTAGCAACACCTGTGTCCTACACAGCACTACCCAGAGTCTAGCAACACCTGTGTCCTACACAGCACTACCCAGAGTCTAGCACCACCTGTGTCCTACACAGTACTACCCAGCGTCTAGCAACCCCTGTGTCCTACACAGTACGACCCAGAGTCTAGCAACACCTGTGTCCAACACAGTACTACCCAGAGTCTAGCAACACCTGTGTCCTACACAGCACTACCCAGAGTCTAGCAACACCTGCTGTCCTACACAGCACTACCCAGAGTCTAGCAACACCTGCTGTCCTACACAGCACTACCCAGAGTCTAGCAACACCTGCTGTCCTACACAGCACTACCCAGAGCCTAGCAACACCTGCTGTCCTACACAGCACTACCCAGAGTCTAGCAACACCTGCTGTCCTACACAGCACTACCCAGAGTCTAGCAACACCTGCTGTCCTACACAGCACTACCCAGAGTCTAGCAACACCTGCTGTCCTACACAGCACTACCCAGAGTCTAGCAACACCTGCTGTCCTACACAGCACTACCCAGAGTCTAGCAACACCTGCTGTCCTACACAGCACTACCCAGAGTCTAGCAACACCTGCTGTCCTACACAGCACTACCCAGAGTCACGCAACACCTGCTGTCCTACACAGCACTACCCAGAGTCACGCAACACCTGCTGTCCTACACAGCACTACCCAGAGTCTAGCAACACCTGCTGTCCTACACAGCACTACCCAGAGTCTAGCAACACCTGCTGTCCTACACAGCACTACCCAGAGTCACGCAACACCTGCTGTCCTACACAGCACTACCCAGAGTCACGCAACACCTGCTGTCCTACACAGCACTACCCAGAGTCTAGCAACACCTGCTGTCCTACACAGCACTACCCAGAGTCTAGCAACACCTGCTGTCCTACACAGCACTACCCAGAGTCTAGCAACACCTGCTGTCCTACACAGCACTACCCAGAGTCACGCAACACCTGCTGTCCTACACAGCACTACCCAGAGTCACGCAACACCTGCTGTCCTACACAGCACTACCCAGAGTCACGCAACACCTGCTGTCCTACACAGCACTACCCAGAGTCACGCAACACCTGCTGTCCTACACAGCACTACCCAGAGTCACGCAACACCTGCTGTCCTACACAGCACTACCCAGAGTCACGCAACACCTGCTGTCCTACACAGCACTACCCAGAGTCTAGCAACACCTGCTGTCCTACACAGCACTACCCAGAGCCTAGCAACACCTGCTGCCCTACACAGCACTACCCAGAGTCACGCAACACCTGCTGTCCTACACAGCACTACCCAGAGTCACGCAACACCTGCTGTCCTACACAGCACTACCCAGAGTCTAGCAACACCTGCTGCCCTACACAGCACTACCCAGAGTCACGCAACACCTGCTGTCCTACACAGCACTACCCAGAGTCTAGCAACACCTGCTGTCCTACACAGCACTACCCAGAGCCTAGCAACACCTGCTGTCCTACACAGCACTACCCAGAGTCTAGCAACACCTGCTGTCCTACACAGCACTACCCAGAGTCACGCAACACCTGCTGTCCTACACAGCACTACCCAGAGCCTAGCAACACCTGCTGTCCTACACAGCACTACCCAGAGCCTAGCAACACCTGCTGTCCTACACAGCACTACCCAGAGCCTAGCAACACCTGCTGTCCTACACAGCACTACCCAGAGCCTAGCAACACCTGCTGTCCTACACAGCACTACCCAGAGCCTAGCAACACCTGCTGTCCTACACAGCACTACCCAGAGCCTAGCAACACCTGCTGTCCTACACAGCACTACCCAGAGCCTAGCAACACCTGCTGTCCTACACAGCACTACCCAGAGCCTAGCAACACCTGCTGTCCTACACAGCACTACCCAGAGCCTAGCAACACCTGCTGTCCTACACAGCACTACCCAGAGTCTAGCAACACCTGCTGTCCTACACAGCACTACCCAGAGTCTCGCAACACCTGCTGTCCTACACAGCACTACCCAGAGCCTAGCAACACCTGCTGTCCTACACAGCACTACCCAGAGTCTAGCAACACCTGCTGTCCTACACAGCACTACCCAGAGTCTAGCAACACCTGCTGTCCTACACAGCACTACCCAGAGTCTAGCAACATCTGCTGTCCTACACAGCACTACCCAGAGTCTAGCAACACCTGCTGTCCTACACAGCACTACCCAGAGTCTAGCAATACCTGCTGTCCTACACAGTACTACCCAGAGTCTAGCAATACCTGCTGTCCTACACAGCACTACCCAGAGTCTAGCAAAACCTGCTGTCCTACACAGTACTACCCAGAGTCTAGCAACACCTGCTGTCCTACACAGCACTACCCAGAGTCTAGCAATACCTGCTGTCCTACACAGTACTACCCAGAGTCTAGCAACACCTGCTGTCCTACACAGCACTACCCAGAGTCATGCAACACCTGCTGTCCTACACAGTCTATGGTCTTCACCTTGTTTCCAATTTACCTGCGTTAGATTAATTATTTAATGTATTAATCGATTTGTTGACTTTTGTTTCCAATTCTTAATTATTATTTCTGCAGTATCAGAAAATATTTTCAAATAATTTATTCTGTCAGAAATTTTTTTTATTAAAAATTAAATTATAACAGGACTTGGTACTGATCCTTGAGGGACTCAAGGAGAGGATATTTGTCCTGTTATTACTGAATTCAACCCCTGGACAAAATACGAATTGATGCAATGGAATAACTAAATTATTCCTCCAAAATTTTGAAGCTACCACCAAATATAACCCATGATAATTAATATTTTTGTGTTTTTTTATGAAAGACATTTCATCCTGGTTATTCGTTTAATTACCAAGTTGTATTATACAGTGGAACCTCGGTTTTCGAACGTACTGGACCACGAACAAACCGGAGTCCGAACGATTGTGTTTAGTAGAAAATTACCCGGTCTTTGAAAGTTTTTCTGGAGTCCGAACGTGCTGACTCGTTAAAAATTCAGTTATAAAAATTTTTACAAGAAAGCCCTACCTTAAAAGTGTTTTTTAGTAACCTCTGATACCGATCTAACTCTCAGAGACTTGGACTGTATAACTCTTGTGGTTTTGCACTTCTTTTTATTATAAGCAAAGGCTTTTGGAAGTCAGTTCAACATGTGTGAGGCTGATAATTAGGAGGCGCATGAATTTCCTTGTATCTTAATATTATGTTTATTTTTCCACTATAATCTACCTTATCCATAATTACCAGCGCATTTGCTTTGTCTGCTTTCGTAAGGTGAAGTCTGGGATCTTAACTTCATGGTATAACTTAACAAATCTTTGAGGACAATTGTGTTGCAGAGGTGTGAGAGACTGCAACTTCATGGGATCTTGATACAAGGAAGTCTTCAACAGTTGTCCAACCTTTATCCGAAGACCTACTTACACTAGTGGATGGTTCCACTGTGATCCCGCCTCCTGCTACCACTCACCTGACACTATATAAGCCACTTCTCGGCCATATGCTGTACTTTCTGCAAGAGTGATGAACTGAACACATCGATTCCAGGCTGAGGGACTGATTACCTCAAACTCTTCTCCTTTGTATTAGACTGATGAAGCCACTATATGGTGAAGCGTTTCCTTTATAAAAATTCCCGTATGTTGCATAAGTGTCTCAATCTCCAACTTGTCGGTTTTCAAAACCATTGATAACTTTGCTGAGTTACACATAACTGGGCGTCTACACTGCAAGCTGAATTTTTGGCGTCCTAATGGGGCTAAAGCTAATGACACTGAGCTTGACTCTGTCAAAATTACTAATTATGTGTCATCACTGAAGGCTCTTGACTCGCATAATAACTCCAACAACATGCTCAGTGGAGAAGCCAGGTATAGATACTCAAAAATCCGGGAAAAAGGAATTAATGTACAATTGCTATGGATCCCATCACACACCGGATTACTCCTTCATGATCAAGTTGATATGTTAGTCCAGAAAAGTACCCTCAAGATTAATGTAGAATATAACATTGGTGTATGTGTGTCTAGCATTAGGAATAATATTAAAGAAATAATGAAACTGTTATAGGAATGCAGTTAGAAGTCTGAGTAGATCTATAACCCACTATGATAACATGAACGTAGATAAGTATGTTTATAGAGCAACGTGCAATGTGAACAGACTGACTGGTGTTGTAGTGGCCAGGCTTAGGCTTGGTTACAAGTACTGACTGATGTTGTAGTGGCCAGGCTTAGGCTTGGTTACAAGTACTGACTGATGTTGTAGTGGCCAGGCTTAGGCTTGGTTACAAGTACTTCTGGTAGTGTGGGAGACACACACATGATCAAACTAAATGCAAAGTATGTGGCCTGACCTATGGTCACTATCATCAATACTATGTGCTTAATTGTCCACTTATTGAGAAATATAGAGATAGTATAACCTATGTGACTTGCCAAGATATCTTATTAATGAAAATAAGATACCAGACATATTAAGCAATTTGCCTAAAACTTGCTTGTAACAGGTAAGTGAACTGTGGATATAAATCCAGATGTACTCCTGTTACCTTTTTTTTGGGGGGGAGGGGGGCCTAGTTCCTAGGCCTCTCGTGTATCCATATGCTCTTGTGCTACCATCCACAGGATGTATATGCAGTGCGCAATAAACTAGCCACTTCGGTGGGCCAAAAAAAAAAATCGTCCGCTTTACATACAGAAGAATCCAATATTGCAGACTAATTATTAAAGAGAATACTTGTGTCTTCCATTGTTTCTCATAACATTGTTTTATTAACTTCTCAACTGTTCTCTTTGTAATTCTCATATATTTTATCTCAATTCTAGCAGACAATTTTCATTAGTAAAGTCTCTCCGGACCGGGAAGAAAGAAAAAACTGAAGAGCGGAACTTTTTTGAGATGTTTTGCGTGTGACAGAGGCTTCAGCTGCCAATGAAGCCTGGTCACTGCCTCGATCAAGTTCTTCTTAATTATACCTTTTCTCTTCATCTGCGTCTTTACTCTCTGCCCCCATCTCCTAGATTCAGTAATCTGCCTTTGTTCTAATTCCTTATTGTGAATTTTCCCCACTATCTGTATCGTTATTCATTGCCGTAAACTCTTGTCTTGATATTTTTGTGTTAAATGAAAGATTATTTACTGCTGCTCTAATTACATTCCTCTTTTTTCATCGTTGCTGGAACTGTATTCTCTCTAAAGTCTTCACTACAGACGATGGTCATCAAAACTTCCCGTAGCTAATTAGTAGCGCCACGCACATCCTCTGTCACTTTTAACCATGTTTTATTTTTCTTGGAGCAGTGAGCGAGTATTTGGGCTGAATGGAATATGTATTAATGTTGATAGAATTACCGACAAATGTAAAGTAAAAGGACACAACGTTTCGCTCTCCAGGAGCTTTGTCAAGCCGTAACGGCTTGACAAAGCTCCTGGAGAGCGAAACGTTGCCACAATAAAATGTCACATTAGTTGCACTTGTGTCCTTTAACTTTGAATGGAATATGTAATTAGATGAGGAAAGAGGATTTCAAAGATGTAATTGAGGAGGAGATAGACGAGTGGATGTGTTTGGTGTGTCTGGGTATACATAAGAACATAACGAAGGAACACTGCAGCAGGCCTACTGGCCCATGAGAGGCAGGTCCAAGTCTCATACCGGCTTAAGCCAATGCACCCAACCCAGTCAGGTCAGGTCACATTGACTTAAGGGAGGAACACGGCAACCGACCTGGTAGCACAAGCTATCAGGTCCAACTCACACCCACCCATGTATTTATCCAACCTATTTTTAAAGCTACACAACGTTCTGGCCTCTATAACTGTACTTGAGAGTTTGTTCCACTCCTGTATCTAACTTACCTGTCCCATCACTGCACCACCTTGGTTGAGTTGCTATTCTGGTGTCATTTAATTTGGTTAATTTTCCCATCGTTTCCTCTCTGATGTTATGTTAACTGATTCTTCCTGACGTCTGTCTTTCATTCTGTCTCTGGAAACACCCTCTTGTATTTCCTGAATTGTAAAGGATTTTTCTCCTGTGCTCTCTCTTTCTCTCTCTCTCTCTCTCTCTCTCTCTCTCTCTCTCTCTCTCTCTCTCTCTCTCTCTCTCTCTTGTCGAATACTATTCACGAAGGACGCTGCTTCCTCGTACCAAACTTATCCTGTTATATTTGCCTCTTGACTCAGTCCCACAGCTAACAGCTTGTCCCTCAAATAACTTTTCATTCCTTGTTTCTTTGCCTCCTTTTATTTATTTTAACCTCGGGAAAGCTGTAAACTCTTAGGAGATTTCAAACAGCTCCTGGAGAATCTGAGGTATTTAGTTCGTATCCAAACAAAAGGGTTTAATTCCGGTTTCTTGGATGAATTCCTCTGTGGCACCAGAACATTGCCCTTCAGAGGTTCTGTTTCCCTTTATAACTGTTCATAAAGATAACTGTGTTCTGTGTTCATATTTTTTTCTCTTTATTACCTCTAGTCGCTTTCCCTTTGTCTCCTATATGTGAAAAATTTCCTTTTCTGTCCTTTCCCTCTTCTAATTTTATTATTTCCTTTATCTTCTCTAACACTTCTCTAAACTTTTCGTTGTCCTCTTTCAACATTTTTATTATGCTCGAAATAATCTCCTTTTCTTCCCCTCCACCTCCTGTTGTTTCTTCCTAACTTTCACTTAAAACTTCTCTAAGTTTTCCACTTACTTTCTCACTAAAGCTTTCATTGTCCCCAGGATCAGGTGTGCCAAGTATCTGTACTTTCTTCAGTTATTTGATGAATCGCCCAGTTTTTCATAATCATTCCCTTTGTCTCTGTCTAATTTTCCTTCCACATTAATCTCTCGTAGGGGTTGGTGGTGTTAGCTGGATTGGTGTAATGGTGGGAGATAGTGGTGTGGCATTGGTTATGGTGCAGTTATGGTGGTAGCGTCAATGGAAAGTGGCAGTTGTGATGGATGTTATTGGAGGAATTGATGGTTAATGTGGTATTGATGTGATGAGTAGGATTATGATGTGGTTTTAGTTGCTATGGTAGTGCTGATGTGGTTGCTATGGTAGTGCTGATGTGGTTGCTATGGTAGTGCTGATGTAGTGGCTATGGTAGTGCTGATGTGGTGGCTATGGTAGTGCTGATGTGGTTGCTATGGTAGTGCTGATGTGGTGGCTATGGTAGTGCTGATGTAGTGGCTATGGTAGTGCTGATGTGGTGGCTATGGTAGTGCTGATGTGGTTGCTATGGTAGTGCTGATGTAGTGGCTATGGTAGTGCTGATGTGGTTGCTATGGTAGTGCTGATGTAGTGGCTATGGTAGTGCTGATGTGGTGGCTATGGTAGTGCTGTGGTTGATATGGTAGTGCTGATGTGGTGGCTATGGTAGTGCTGATGTGGTGGCTATGGTAGTGATGTGGTGGCTATGGTAGTGCTGATGTGGTGGCTATGGTAGTGGTGATGTGGTGGCTATGGTAGTGTTGATGTGGTGGCTATGGTAGTGCTGATGTGGTGGCTATGGTAGTGCTGATGTGGTGGCTATGGTAGTGCTGATGTGGTTGCTATGGTAGTGCTGATGTAGTGGCTATGGTAGTGCTGATGTGGTGGCTATGGTAGTGCTGATGTGGTTGCTATGGTAGTGCTGATGTGGTGGCTATGGTAGTGCTGATGTGGTGGCTATGGTAGTGCTGATGTGGTGGCTATGGTAGTGCTGATGTGGTGGCTATGGTAGTGCTGATGTGGTGGCTATGGTAGTGCTGATGTGGTGGCTATGGTAGTGCTGATGTGGTGGCTATGGTAGTGCTGATGTGGTGGCTATGGTAGTGCTGATGTGGTGGCTATGGTAGTACTGATGTGGTGGCTATGGTAGTGCTGATGTGGTGGCTATGGTAGTACTGATGTGGTGGCTATGGTAGTGCTGATGTGGTGGCTATGGTAGTACTGATGTGGTGGCTATGGTAGTGCTGATGTGGTGGCTATGGTAGTGCTGATGTGGTGGCTATGGTAGTGCTGATGTGGTGGCTATGGTAGTACTGATGTGGTGGCTATGGTAGTGCTGATGTGGTGGCTATGGTAGTACTGATGTGGTGGCTATGCTTCCGTTGTGTTTTGTTAGGTTAAGATCTTTAATTGCAATTATTACTACCTAGACACATTTGTTATTAATGTAGTTAGAATAATTAAGGAGATAAACTCCTACACAACTCTAAGTATAACTTATTATACCTACATATCGTAGTTATTCTGTTCATATAATTATATGATGCTAAAGGCACACTTAATAAGATTCTGTACTATTAATAAGTACCATCTGGCACGTTACTATGATAAGATGTACTAATAAGTAAAAGAGTATTGTAAGTGTAAGTGTGTTTGTTAAAGTGCTCAGACTCATTCAACTTGTACTTAAAATGTAAACGACAAAAACAGGTTCCTAGATAATCTAATTTCTGGACCACTGTGGCAAACAAATAGCTTGCTTGAACAACTTGACTCGTTTACCAAACAGCAATAATGATCACGGAAGCGGAGAACAGCACAGCGTCAGGCAAGGAATTAATAAAATAAATGATACTAACAGGGGTCCTTCAATAGATTCTACAAAGAAGGTATAAAACTCCCTTTTTACTGAAAACGAGTTCGGCACTTACAATTTCCAGACTACAACAGTGCGTAGATGCCAGAACTAAGTCTAAATAGTGTTCTGTGAACTGAGTTGCGAAGAGACCATGGCACGGGTGAGGCTCGAACTCCAAGTGATTCTTGAAACTGCAGGCCAGTGTGTAAACCACTGGACCAGCTAGCTACAGTAAGTTTCACCCAAATAGGTATATTTATACACCACAGGGAGGTTAGCATAGGCACCACTGTGACCACAAATGCAAGTTTTTACAAACGAGTCTCCCGCCAGGGTGGCCGTGTGGAACTCTAGCTCAAGTCCCCTTAAAGCCTTCATCATAACAATTTCGTGAGTTGGAGTTGCAAAGAGTTACGAGATGTATGTCCCGGCTCACCAACGGACACACACTGTACCAAAATAGTCTACAATCTAAATGAAACGATATAACAGAAGGGAGGCGAGATGTTTCCTCCATGAACAACAGCCAGTGAGAATAGGAGAAGCAAGCCTGCAGCTCCGATGACAGGTTACTGGAACCAGCTAGCGCCTGGCTCGAACCACTTAACAAGTGGGCAGGTAGTTTCCAAACAGCAAATATCTTCAACCCCTCTTTTAGAGTGCAGACACTGTACTTCTCACCTACAGTACTCAAGTTTGGCTAACCAGTATCCCTTAATCATTTAACAAAATATTACTCTACTCACACTCCAACAGCTCCTCAAGTCGCAAAATCCATTCGTCTCCACTGTCTCTCCTAAAAGGTTCAAACATGATGCTGCATGTCTAAGCCTCTTGCACACAAAACCTCATTTATCTCCTTCCATCCTTATTCATATTGTTATTATTAAGTATTTTTTAATGGGGAAGTAGTTAAATAATTAGGGAAGTAAAGAATGTAAAATTGGGGAAGTCAAGACAATTAGTTGATCCGAGAAAAAGAATAGTTTTTTTTTCCGTAGATCAAGAGCCCATCTCTAGCATCAAGTAACCTCTATACTTCTCTTCAAGGGCATAAGACCCTTTATATCACGTCCAATCACAGCAGTGTAAGTCTGTAACCTCATCCGCAGTGATTTTAATCAGCCAATCACAGGAGGGAAAATTAATCACGGCGCCAACACGAGAACCAATCATAAGAGAGTGAACTAATCAAAACGTAAATCATTTTTTTTGTCTAACATTCAATTATTGAATATTAAATCACAAATGCTATATGAAACTCCCGACTAAAATTATTTCCCAGGCATAAAAATTGCTGCAAAAAAAAATCGACATGGATTTGAAACAGGACATTGAGTATGTAATGCTATTTTTATTTTTAACTTTGAGTTATTTGCTAAACAAGAAACTCGCATATTGCTGTCTATTTTTTAATAATCACTAAAATGTTGGCTTGATACACGTGTCACGAGTCGGAAAACTATTGTATATCTGCAGCGGTTCACTGGACTCGTGTTTATGTCGTGCCGAATAGGTCAAACTGGTCAGTTAGCAAGAACTCGTTTAAAATTAAGTCCTTTATAAAAATTTCTTTTGTACGTTTAAAGATACATTTTTTTTCATTAATGTTAATGTCTAAATTTTTAATTTTTTTCCAAAAGAACCTTAGAAAACTTACCTAACCTTATTATAACAGGCACAATTTAATTTAGCCTAATCCAATTAAATATATTTTAGATATGTTTACAATAATTTAATAAACACAATGAAATACATTTTTTCGTTAAGTTCAGAATTATTTTTGAGAAATTATCGCATACACAAATTTTCGCTTGCCTTATTCGGCAAGAAGATAGTTGCTATTTAAGCTAAAATCGCAAGTTTTACCTATTCGGCACGACGTACACACATATATATATAATTTGTGGGAAATAATATGAACAAACAAGTTGCCTAGTCGGCAACGCCGTTTTCTGTTAAATAGTCAGAGTAAATATTTGATTCTGCCGTAGCTGCGATATTCAATTTGAGTATAACGAGGAAAATAAATGTAAACTGATCTACCATAGAGAGCAGAATTTAGCTAAAAAAGTTATTATAGGTGTGGTCAGGTTTCTAAGTTACTCTTGGTTCAAAAATAAAAGTAATTATATCGTTGTTAGTGTTAATACCTAAAGTTTTGAAATATATTATATATTATTATATACACAAATAACCCGCACATAAAAGAGAGAAGCTTACGACGACGTTTCGGTCCGACTTGGACCATAAGAACATAAGAACGAAGGAACACTGCAGAAGGCCTACTGGCCCATGCGAGGCAGGTCCAAGTCTCCTACCGGCTTAAGCCAATGCACCCAACCTAGTCAGGTCAGGTCACATTGACTTAAGGGAGGAACACGGCAACCTACCTGTTAGCACAAGCTATCAGGTCTAACTCACACCCACCCACGTCTACTCATGTATTTATCCAACCTATTTTTAAAGCTACACAACGTTCTGGCCTCTATAACGGTACTTGGGAGTTTGTTCCACTCATCCACAACTCTATTACCAAACCAGTACTTTCCTATATCCTTCCTGAATCTGAATTTTTCCAACTTAAAACCATTGCTGCGAGTCCTGTCTAGGCTAGATATTTTCAGCACACTATTTACATCCCCTTTATTTATTCCTGTCTTCCATTTATACACCTCAATCATATCCCCCCTAATTCTACGTCTTTCTAGAGAGTGCAGTTTCAGGGCCCTTAGTCTATCCTCATAGGGAAGGTTTCTGATACATGGGATCATCTTTGTCATCCTCCTTTGTACATTT
Organism: Cherax quadricarinatus; assembly: GCF_038502225.1. Lineage (NCBI taxonomy): Eukaryota > Metazoa > Arthropoda > Malacostraca > Decapoda > Parastacidae > Cherax > Cherax quadricarinatus. Next base: position 230,366 of record NC_091375.1, read on the forward strand.
TCCAGAGAATTTATATCCATTCTGTAATACGGTGACCAAAACTGTGCAGCATAATCTAAATGAGGCCTAACCAAGGATGTATAGAGTTGAAGAACAACCTGAGGACTCCTATTATTTATGCTTCTTGATATGAAGCCAAGGATTCTATTAGCTTTATTGCGAACACTTATGCACTGTTGTCTTGGTTTCAGATTACTGCTAACCAGAACTCCTAAATCTTTTTCGCAATCCGTAATATTAAGATCTACATTATTTAGTTTATATGTGGCATGGTTATTGTCCTGTCCAACATTTAGAACTTTGCATTTGTCTATATTAAACTGCATCTGCCACTTCTCCGACCACTGCATCAGTCTATTCAAATCTTCCTGGAGTGCTCGAATGTCCTCGTCAGAATGAATTCGACGGCCTATTTTGGTGTCATCGGCAAACTTGCCGATGTCGCTCTTTATGCCCTCATCTATGTCGTTTATGTAGATTGTGAACAGCAGGGGGCCCAACACTGACCCCTGTGGAACACCGCTCGTGACGCTTCCCCACTCTGATTTCTCCCCATTTATGCAAACTCTCTGCTGCCTATTTGTCAACCATGCCTCTATCCAGGAAAAAATTTATCCTCCTATTCCATGTGCTTTAATTTTCCTCAATAGTCTCTGATGTGGGACCCTGTCAAAAGCCTTACTGAAGTCCATATACACAATATCATATTCATTACCATGATCTACCTCCTCAAATACCTTAGTGAAAAAAGTTAATAAATTCGTAAGGCAGGAACGCCCCTTTGTAAAACCATGCTGAGATTCGTTGATTAATTTATGCTTTTCAAGGTGGCTACGAACTGCCTAGGCAATTATTGATTCCATAAATTTTCCCACTATGGAGGTTAGGCTTATTGGTCTATAGTTCGAAGCTAAGGACCTGTCACCTGTTTTGAAAATAGGTATCACATTTGCCATTTTCCACTTATCTGGCACCATGCCAGTTTGTAGTGATATGTTGAAAAGATTAGCCAAAGGTGTGCTAAGCTCCTCTTTACATTCCTTTAGAACCCTTGCATACAGTTCATCAGGGCCTGGGGATTTGTTAGGTTTTAATTTATCTATTTGCCTAAGGACCATGTCACTTGTGACCCTAATAGTGCACAGATTATTATCGTCCTGTTCTACATAATTTATCATTACTGGAATATCCCTGGTATCCTCCTGTGTAAAAACTGAGAGGAAGTATGTGTTAAAAATTCTACACATTTCCTTATCACTGTCCGTGAGCTGACCCGAGGAACTTTTGAGTGGGCCTATCTTGTCCCTGATCTTACTTCTGTATACCTGAAAGAATCCTTTTGGGTTAGTCTTCGATTCTCTTGCAACTTTAACCTCATAATCTCTTTTTGCTTTTCTAATTCCCTTTTTTATTTCTCTCTTTAACTGAATATATCGATTTCTTAATTGCCCCTCTCCTCTTTTGATTTGCCTATATATGCCTCTCTTTTGACCAATCAGATATTTTAATCTATTGTTCATCCATTTAGGATCATTTTTGTTTGATCTGATTTCCCTATTTGGAACATAATTTGACTGAGCAGCTAGAACTATGCCCTGGAAAGCATCATATCGGCAACCATCACCACCTACCTGACCCTTAGTCAGGTCATTCCAGTTCAGCCCACCTAAGTAATTTTTCAGTCCTATGAAATCAGCCAAGCGAAAGTCAGGGACGGAGACTTGATTGCCATTATTAGGGGAATTCCATGATATATTAAAACTGAGTGATTTGTGATCACTCTCCCCAAGCTCATCATTAACCTCAAGATTATTAATTAGTGTTTCCCTACTGGCAAGAACCAAGTCAAGGAGGTTATTTCCCCTAGTTGGCTCTGTCACAAACTGTTTTAAAAAACAATCCTGGATCGTATCAAGAAAGTCACCCGACTCTAAATTTCCTGTCAAATTGCTCCAGTCAATCTGTCTATAGTTGAAATCTCCCATTAGCACAACATTTTCGTATGTAGATGCCTTACGAATTTCGTCCCATAGAAGTTTACTGCACTCCCTATCAAGATTTGGGGCCCTGTAAATCACACCCAAAATTAGTTTTTCTCGGCCCTCGAGAAGCTGTAACCAAACAGATTCAGTGGCTGACGCTTCTAATTTAATATCTTGTCTAA